>NW_024581274.1:0-19256 GCF_017639235.1 Corvus kubaryi
TGCGCGGTACAGAATGCGCGGTTCTGCCATCCCGGTGCCCGGGCAGCTGTGAGCGCACCCCGCCCGCAGTGCGGGACCCCCGCACCCCGCCCTGCCCCGGCCCCGCCGCAGAGACGGCGCCGGAGACAATCACAGGTCCCAGCTCCGCAGGGGTAGGAAACCTTCCCAGAGCAAGCGGGAGTTCTTCCAGAGCAACGGAACAAAACCAAAAAAAAAAAAAAAAAGAAAGAAAGAAAAAAGAAAAATAACGAAAACGAAGCGAAGATTTTGCTAAAGCCCTTTGCTGCCATCTTTAGTTCGCCCATTAGGAAGCAGCAGTAGTTTATGCGTTGCATCTGCATTTCAGACTAAGTGATTATTGTACCTAATTACGGTTGATTGCTGATATTTCCTCACTCTCTCTCTTAGTCAGGCGCTTCTTCTGTATTTTTGTGTGTAGCGATGACAAGTGCAGTGCGCTAGGCATTGCCCTGGGTTGGGTATGAGTATCTCCTGTACTGCGTTAAGATTTCCTTAAGTTACTTTTTTTAAGCTTTGCTACTGTTCTCACTTTATGCCGTGCAATATCATCTGCTGTGTTTGCTAAGCAAAAAAAAGAAAAAAGAAAAAAAAAAGAGAAAAAGTAAAAAAAAAAAAGAAAAAAGCAAGTGATGATGTCATCATGCTTTTCAGTGTTACAATGTTTCAGCGTTACAATGTTTCAGCGTTTATGTAGTCACAAAAATGTAGTAAATAAAAGGTTGGATTTTCCAGCACTTTAAATTTAGACATTTCTTGCCTTCTTTTGTTTCTCCGTGTGCAGCCAAGGCACTGGGCTGAGCCAAGGGGAGCAGGTGAGCCCCGTGGGCAGCCCCAGCTCTCCCATGGGAGGGGCAGCTTCGGTGGAGCCCTGGGAGGGACATCCACGGGGTGGGGGGAGAGGGGGGACACACGAAAGGGCACCTCAGGCTTCCCAGCACTGTGTCTTCTTCCCTCCATCCACGCAGGTGTGCAGCCCCCACCCCCAGCAAGCACTCCCCATCTGCCTGCAGCCCCCCCTGGCTCCCCATCCCATCCCATCCCATCCCATCCCATCCCATCCCATCATGGTGGGCTCCAGGAAGACGAGGGCCAAGTGTCTGAGAGGCGAGTGTGGCTCATACCAGATACATTTCTCTAATTGAGGGAAAAAACATTAAGAAAGTAAGTGGAGCAAATAATCTTGGTTTCCTTTATATCATCTAAGGGTATGGATGGCACCAGACTAATTCACAGAGGTGTTTCCTTTTGTGTGATGGAGTCCACCCCAGGCCTGCAGGATCAATATTTAATTGTTTAAAGGGATATTGTATTCCTTTCCTGTCACTGTTGTTAATGCCTTTGCTGTCTGTAATCCCACGGGGTCTTTTCCTGGGGTTCTGATCAGAAAGATTACCCATCACTCGGGAGTGGTGGGAGGAGAGTCCCAGCCATAAAAGATTCAGGAATGCATTGAACCGTTTTCTCTCTATCTCCTAATGAAGTGATGAAGCGTGTGCCACAAAATTTAACAGGGTTTTGTGGCAAATCAGGTTGCACTGCTGAGAGGAGGATTAAACCTTCATCGTTGTCCCATAAATCATGGCATCAGCTACATTTATTCTGATGGATGGTCTGGACTCTGCTGACAATATTTTATCTCTGGAAGTGCCTGCAGCCTGTGCCCTGATGTGCAATTTCTTTTTACTGCTAAGCTGAGAGAGGCACCGAGCACATCCCTTCAGAGGCCTCCCCCCAGGCTTGGTATCCCAAGACCATGTCAGAAACCAAAGCATCACCAGGATCCCTGTCCAGGGCAAGCAGAAAGGCAAAGGAAGATAGGAAGGCAGAAATGTTCTTCATCCCCAGAAGGAGTGCCTCTGGGACTTGCTCATCTGCAGCCTCCTCCCCGCCAGGCCTGGGAAAACCCAGCGCTGACTCAGGTCGGTATCTCCATGGGATGGTGCTGGCCAGGCCATGGTGCAAGGTGAGGGTCCAGCTGTGTTCAGCTGAAATAGAATCCGGAAAATAACCCAGAGATGCCACAAGGGTTGAAGCACGTCAGGCAAACACGGTGAATGTTTCCCAGATTCTCATCCCATGGGCCAGGGGACAACAATGGGTGGCATGTGGGCAGAGCCTGTCACAGCCACAGCAGGTCCCCTTGCTGTGACCACTATCCACACCTCCTGCCCCTTATTTCCTTCCCAGCTGAGTAATTATGGTCACTAATGTCCGCACCAGAGCATGTCCCTGGGCTGTATTCATCCCACAGAGTGGCTCACTGCCCCAGGTCCTTGGGCACCCCTGGCCACCCCGGCCAGGCTGTAGGGACAGGCCAGTCGCAGGCAGGGACAGCTGGGGTGCCCAGGAGCCTGCACAGCTTCCCAGTTACTTCATCAAATCAGAATTTATGTTTCTACTGGAGCTACATTTAACTCTGGTGTGTGCACCGTTTATGTCAGCATGCTCAGGGGAGCGAGCTGGGCTTATCACAGCAACGCACAACCCAAACACCGAAACGAGCTTCACAAACTTTATCTTCTGAGCACTGGCAGAATGCAAGGTGAGCAGAGCAATGCAAACCTTTTGAGACAAGAGGAGCTGCTCTTGTCTCAGCTGCACCTAGACCCTTTCAGGGACGAAGAGAGCAGCAGCAGCTGGGCGCTGCCCTGACCCACCCTCGGCGGCAGGAGGGCAGCGATGCAGCGGCCGCAGCCTGCTCGCAGGGGGCCAGCCCAGGGCAGTAGAGGCTGCCTGAGCTGGACACTACTTCCCAGCCACAGGAGCTGTGCCTGGTTAGGGGGGAGATCTGGTATGTTTTGGGGGGAAATATGGGCTGCTTTGTGTTCAGGTTTGAGCTCCTCAGGGTTTTGTGTTTATATGTGGGGGGGAGGAGGTGGGTCATGGCTCGGGTGCCCTGTGTGGGGTGGGGCAGGGCTGCTGTCAGCGTTATGAATTACCAATAAGCGCTAAAAGCCTCCAGCAGGGCTGTGGAGGGGAGGTGGGTAATGAGGCAGGGGACAGAGCTGGAGGGATGTGCTGCTGCTGGGGCCTGTGGCAGGGACAGCAGGTACGGAGGGGTGGCTGTGCTGGGGCTGCCTGAAGACTGGGAAAGCACCTGGACAAGTCCTGAGCAGTTTTCTTCCTTTTAGGGTGCTGGTGGGGCAGAGGAGGCTGCACAGTGCCCAGCTCCTGTGCCAAGGGGGCCATTATTCTCCCTGGTGACAATCCCTGTTTGGATGGAGATGGCATTATCACACTCATGCATCTAGGAGCCAGCACAGTTATTTATGTACAGGAAAAAGCCCTTTGTAGAAAATGGTCTATTCATCAAGCAAAATAATTTCCTGCCCAAGGAAGGTGCCCAGAATTTCAGTCTCAGTTATGCTTTCAGTACTAATTATCACTTAAGGTTAAAGATGATTGGGAGGGAAAGTTAATCCCTGTTATTGGCTTCCTTAGGAAGAAGTACTGCAATGCAAAGTGTAAGCACATGGTGTAGATGAATCCACAGTGGCTGCTAATACATAAACCACATACTGCTCAGAATATCAGCTGAAAGTGGTTGGCAGAGGAGAGACTACCAAGGAGTGCCAACCCCACAGGCCCACCCAGTCCATGTGCTCTGCCCTGGGCACCCAGTTGTCCCCTGTATCACAGAAATTAACCCTTGGCTTGACTGATGGTGGCCACACTTTTGTTTTGGTAGCATCATGAAGAAAATACAACCCCAGACTTAACAACTGTCTCCCCAGGGCAGCACTGCTCAGCCAAGGTCTGTCCCCACAGGTGGGAGGGGCTGCTTGAAAGAGCTGCTGTCATGTGTAAGACAGGGCTTACAAGCCCTTCCCCTGGTAAGGGTGAGAAGGTTTTTTTCTGTGAGAAACAGGCTGATGGCCAGGCTACACCACCTTGTGCACCTGGTCAAAGGTTTTGTGCCTCTGGTGTCACCCGCAGCTCAGGCTTTTGGCACGCTGTTTGCTGCCCCAAGGAACAGGTGCTTGAGCTTTGTCCTGCTGGACAAAACCTGTCCTGGTGGTTTGAATAGGACACTTAGCCTGTGCCTGGCACAGAGCCCTGTGCTTCAGCATGGTGTGACTCGCCTGCTGTGCTCGGGTGAAAGGCACCAAAGCATCTTACTTGAGCTTCGCTTGGTGGAGAATGCTTCCAAAACCTGCCAGAGGTGTGAGGGTGCTGTGAGGCAAATGGGAGACGCGTGGCCGTGGCAGGAGGATGTGTGAGACCCCTGCCCTGCAGCCGTGAGGCTCCTGCAAGGGGCTGCCAGCAGGCAGGGAGCAGTGGCCTCTTCCCTGGCAGTGTGTGCTGCCCAGGGTGACTTAGCTACAGAAGCCACTGTGTTCATCACAAATATCCCTGGTGATGCAGGGACAAGGCGAGTGAATTACTCAAATTACTTGAATCTCCCCAGTGGTGCATGGAGATTCAATCTCGGCCTGGCATTAAATCAAGTCAGTGACATAGATCAAAGGATACTGCTTTAATCACCTCGTTAGGCCACAGACATCATTAGTTACTCATTATGATGTGTTGATGCCGGCATTCTCTGTAACACAGTTATGTACACTCGCTATCAGACATTTTTCTCATCAAACGGGATGTCAATACTTTAACATCTTAATGAGTTACAGTCAATATCCATTGCAATAAAGCTCGTGTTTTCTCATGATTTCATCTACCCTTAGGGTTTTGATTAAAATGGCCGCTTTTTCCAGGTAATTGATTGAGGAATTAAGGAAATTCCATGTAGGAACAAGCACATGCTGCTATGCAGGCTCTGAAAACCTTCAGTTGTCTCCAAGTGCTTCAGATACTACAAGGGAGGCTGCAATTTTAATATGGATTTTGGACACTGTTGCTTAATTCTTCTTTCCTAATCACTTGTAAAACAGGTTTAGTATCAAATAAAGTAATTAAAATATCTAAGAGAGTATTGGAAAAATGTTCCAAGCAAGTCATTGGTTTGCAAAGGTCTAAGAATGAGAACAAGTGCTGCTGTCAGGTGAGCACCAGTTTGGATGAACACGCCCAGTAAATCAGAAGGTTTTCTGATTTACTGCACTGGCAAAATATTAAACCATTTGCAGGAACACAAAAGCAGGCAGAACAGGCTGCAGTGTTTTTTCAGGCTCAGGTTGAGCAAGTGTAAGTTTGCAGAAGTCCCCAGTTGTTCAAATTAGGGGTGGGGCATCGTCTCTTTCAGCAAAGCAGATTTTTTGCCAAGTGAAGTAGGAGGGTAAAGTGTTGAAGCTGACCACCTTCTAGTTTCATCTGAGAAAAATGTTCATGCACCACTGACAAAAAGAAATTAAATATGAAAAGGAAGGTGATGTAGCAGCACCCAGCCTGCAGAGCTGACTCAGTGTCCCCTGGCTGTCTCCTGCCCAGATGGACATGACTGGACACCACACAGGGCTGTGCTGCTGGGGCTGGTTATCCCTGCTCTGCCCACAGCCCACAGGGAGCCCTCCTGCTCACTGCAGCCCTTTCACTTCCACCTGTCCGGACAAATCCTGGCTCCATTTAGACAGATTACTAAAATACAAATAACTTCAGTAATTCCCCTTTAAACAAACCTCCATGAAATTTGACACTTCTAATGACAGACCTAGGGCTGCAGTTTGGGACTGTAAAGCCACATTCAAACTGTCTTTTATTTTAAAAACATCTTTTATACAGGAAAAGACAGCAGAGGTTTCCTGGATCTAATTTAAATCCCAAACTGGACTTTTTTTACTCTTTATGGTAGTGAAAGACTATGTGGTTGCTGGATTTGTAGGAATAAGAGAAAATTTGTCACTGAAAATAGCAAATGAGCCGTTGTGATTTGATCAGTCTTTTAATTAATTTTAGTGGGCTTTGCATCAACTGGGTGCTGGCAGCTTTTTTAGTGTCACTCACTTCTGAAGGAGGCCTACCCAGGGTAATTACCTCATTCACCTCTAACAGAAATTACATGTTCCTTATCTCTTTAATTAGAGTCTATATAATGTTAGTAATGATGTATTATCTATATATTAATTAAAAAGGGTTGTTTTGATGTTAGGCTTGCATATGTAGGGTCATCAGTATGAGGATATGCATTAAAACCAGATTTAAAATCCCTGAAGGGTTATACAGCCCTGCTTTTCCAAGGCACTTGACCTTAGAAGTGCTTTAGACTGCTCCTTTCTCATGTTTCTCTAGTTTTTTTACATTGTGCCTCACTTGGCAAACACTAAATTGCAGGAAGTCATGTGCAATAAGGGACAGAAACAAGTTCACTTTATTTGGCTCTTAGGGTGGTCAGTGGCATGATGAGGAAGAGAGTGACAGCACCTGAAATGAATACACAGCTGTAAACTCTGCATCTCCACCATCCCACCAGGCTCCTGCAATTGGCCATTAGACCCTTTAGGGAAGTGAGAACAGACACAGCACATATGGTACTGGGATGCAGGTTTGCTGCCAGTTTTTGAAGGCTTTCAGCTCAGAAGCACCGTGTGACTGGCTGCAGAGTGGGTCTGTTGCTTCCCCAGGGAGATGCCACAGGCCCTACATAGAACCCAAGGTCTTGTTTGTCCCCTCAACAGCCGAACTGGAGATGGAAAGGCACATCTGTCTGATCAGAGGTAAGGCAGACTGGGAAAAGCAGGACTGAAGAGACATCTTCATGAAGACTAGGTTTGAGACACAGTGGTCTCCTAGGATGTCATGTCCCAGGACTTATCCAGGCTCAGGCAACAACACACCATATAGATGGGACTTGAAAGATGTGATCTCAATTTTAGAAAAAGCAGCAGATGAAAAAAAAGCTCTTGTTACAGAATGAGTGATGGGGAACCCATGGTGTTTTCCCAGCTGCAGTCTGAATTGGCAGTGTGGTTGTAGCATTATTCTTAGGCACTATTCCAGCAAAACACTTGAGTATGTGCTTAATTAAATCATTAATGTGAGAAGTTTAAAGGGCTGGAAAGCATGCAGCTAAATCCTTTGCTAGGGACTTAATATTAATGCCTCAGTTTCCCTTCTTCACCATAGAAAAGAAATATTTACTTCCCATACAGAGTGCTGACAAGCTTAATTCAATCTTCCTTGTAAAGTGCCTGGAGGGCTTTAAGGAAAAGGTGCTATAAAAATCAGAATATTATTCTACACTCCCTAGCAAGACAGCACTTTCCTTTATATATTATCCTACTGGTGATGCATCTCCCTCTGGCTGACAGCAGGATCAATTAATGTACATAAACCAAAAGAGCCTGTTTAGGAGACTTGTGGTCCATGTAATCTGCTAACACCTGATGACAAATCCAAACTTGAAAAGATGGAAAAGTCAGAGATTTTAAGGCATTTTAGTGCAAAAGCAGCCAGTGGAAGACTCTGAAGACTGTGTGTGTCTTCAGAGTAGCGACAGGAAAAGGGCTGTTTCTCCAGAAATCTGTTATTTATGGTCTTTGCTATTCCCTTTTCAGTTTTTCTGATCTTTGGTAAGTTAGCAAACTGTACTCTCACACTGCTCTCATTTCATATTTTCTTCATTAGATTGAGAAGAATCTGGATCTGACCTCAGAGGCAGCTGGAGTTAAGTGAAGACAAGGGAACTGCTGCCAAGGAGAGGCCATCAAGTGCAGCCAGCATGGGAGAGGTTAGGGCAGGGCGGAGCTTTTTTTGAAACCCTCTAATCGTGCTTCTGCGTTTAAAAATGTTGAAAGTACTGTTCAGGACAGAGTATTGCAAGCAACACACATTTTCCTTAAGGTTCACTGATTTCAGCACAGCTAACACAGGTATTTTTGATATTTTTAACCTCTGTTTTTTCAAGCATTGAAATATGAGTGTACTGTAATGTCTGCAAAGGCAGATACTCAAAGTGAGTGAGAAGGTGCTGCTTCAAACTATCTCCCAGATAAAATGCAAATGAGTGAAAATATGAAGCTCTTCACAGGTAGTTGCTGTGAATGCTTATTTCCTGCCTATAGTTTTGAATGTTGTGTTCTGACTAAACTTAATGTTTTTTCCTATTTTTGCTTTCTTTCAATGACAATAGTTAAACTACCATATAGTGAACATCAAGAATCATAGCTACTCCTCTGGCATTTTTGTGTTTACCGTTTATTTAATTAATATAAAATCATTACAGTGAAAATTACTCTTAACAAATCTCTAAAGTACATGAAAAAGTAATAATAGCAATTCATGAATGAGTGATTTTGTTTGTTTGATTTTTTTAAAATATGACCGTTGGCAACTCCTTTCTCTGTTGGTGTGTTTGTGCCCTGCCTTTCCAGGATACAGCCTCTTCATGGAAATATTTCCTCGTCTATGTCTGCTGCACTTGGCACACAACAGTCTCATTACTCAACAGAGGCTCTATGTGCCGTGAAAAATAAATAATTAAACTCCAGCTATTTCAGTAGGTAAAGGCTGCCTTTCTCACCCCTGTGCATAAAGCAGCCAGTGTTCCACACCTGGCAGAGTTCTCTGGGAGTTCGAGCTCCTTGAAGTCCTGTGGCATGAAACCCTAAAGCGCTGACAGAGTGTGTGCCACCGCCGGGGCTGTCCGGGGGCAAAGGGCAGGGGTGAGCCGGGATAGGAGTGCCCAGCCCTGCTCTGGCTGGGGATGGAGACAAAGCTGGGGGGGGGTTACAACCAAGCCACGTTTGTACGTGTGTACATCCTCCAGCACCTTTTAGAGTTGTAGCTTCTACGTGTGCCAGGCAGATGCTCAGTCGTGTTTGCTCTCTCTCAGCAGAGACAGGCGTTATGAGGGCTGGCAGGGTACGTGGCCGGGGAGTTTCACACAAATACTCGAGAAGGACGAAATGCTGTTTAGCTTCCACCAAAAGAGAGAAGAAATGCACACCTGCCTCCCTGAGATTCTGCAGCTCCACAGTTCTGAGGGCAGTGCTGCAATGGCAATTCCTAGCAGCTGTGGGGAAGAACAGAATTTGGGGGGCCAGTGGGAAGCACCACTGTCTGAGCAGAGCTGATCAGTCTGATGCCTTGAAGTGGCTGCCTGAAGGAGGCTAGACAAGATTAAGAGAGTAAAAGCAGGTATTTATTTGAAGGGCCTTCAAAGGTACACCCTGGGCAGTCCAAAGCCTACGAGGGGCTCCACCCAAGATGGACACTGGGTCACGGGCTCTTCACACTTTTATAAGTTTGCTCCATTTGCATATCACGGTTAATTCTCCAATTACAATTTCAGGCAGTGATGTAATTACCCCAAGTTTTCTCCTCCTTTCAGAGGCTTTTAGTTTACATATTTTGGGGCCAGGGACAATAAGGTGTCCTTGAGTTCAGGCCCAGAGAGGGTTTGTTATGTCTAACCAGCATGAGAGAACAGCAGCTAACAGGCTGTATGAAGTGTCAGAGTTACATACTAAACAGTACAGGATTTGAAAGGTTTAAAAGTTAAAACCTAAGGCATCAGGTCTTGCTCTTGTGTCTAGATTCAGCAGCTTCTTCTCATCTGTAATTTACTGTGT
Source organism: Corvus kubaryi (assembly GCF_017639235.1). Lineage (NCBI taxonomy): Eukaryota > Metazoa > Chordata > Aves > Passeriformes > Corvidae > Corvus > Corvus kubaryi. The sequence goes on from NW_024581274.1 coordinate 9,486, forward strand.
TTTCCCCTGAAAATACATCTTCCCTCACCCTGGGAAAGTGTGAGGAAACCTCTGGGTTTTCTCCTCACTATATGCTGTAGCTTCTTCTCATGCTGTGGCAGCTCAAGTGTTTTATTTTATAAACTAATTAGAAGCTACTGCTTTGCTAGGTAAGAATGTTAAGAACTGATCAGCACCCCAAGTACTTTCGGTGTTTGAGTAATGATGAAAAAAGGACAACCCCTCCATTTGGATGCCATTTCTAAATCACTCCATCAGAAGTTTCAAATCAAAGCTGGTGGAGGGACAGGCTGTCTCAGACCACGCGGCTCCAACCTGTGTAATAAGTGCAGGCTTAATCCCTGCTAATGCCCTACAAGCATTGTTGAGACAGTGTTATACAACCACCTGGAGCTGCTGCCAGGTAAAGCCTTTGGGTGCCCTTCGTGCCGCTGGAGGAGTGTGCTATCAGCAGGGGAAATCCCGCAGTGCAGGCTCCTGCTCACACTTGGGTTTGGCAGAGCCGGGTGGCAGTCGCTGCGTGCGTGGCAGGGTGGGGACAGTGCTGGTGGCAGCTCACAGGTGCCTTGGCAGCACCCTCTGTGCCCAGCACACCTCTGCTGTGCATGGCTGAATGTGCTCAATGTGCTTTGGCTGCCACCTGGTCCATTGCAATGAGGACCTGGCTTCCAGGTTTTTAAGCATAAGGGGGGTGAATCCAGAAGGCTGATAGCAAAACACTGGTGAAGATTCATTGCTACAGTGACCAGAAACACAGAGGATGCAGAGAAAAGCAACTTCACATCATTTATGGCAGAAAGGTACCTGCTGTAAGTTAGAACAGCCCTAAAGATGCTGTGATCTGTAGCAGCTTCCTGAGGCAAACCAGAATCCCCTTTTCATAAGCAATGTATCTATTTATGTAAAGCAGAGAAAATACTACAAGTCTTATGATGTTCCTTCCAGACAAGGAAAAATCTGAAGCAGTAAATATGGAGAGTGAGTTGGTGAATCAAAGCTGGGCAATGGCTTTAAAAGCACCAGGTGTTCCCTGCTGGAGCTCTGTCGCTGACAGCTGGTGGCAGTTTGCTGCGGGCTCTGGACAGTGCAAAAAGCAGTCTCAATAGCGAATGAAGAGGAGCAAAACCCTCCCCTTCCTTAAAGCTGGATCATGGAAATGGACCCGTAGCATGGTGGGTTGTCACAAGGGCCCTGCTTTTGAAATGTGATCCATGTGTGCAAATCCCACACAGATCAGATGCTAAAACTGCAGTAATTCTTTGACACCTCAGCTGAGGAAGAGAACGAATGTGCTCTGTACTCATCTTTCCTTTTCTTAAACAAAGCCAATTAAATTAACTTTGAAACAAGGACTTCGATTACTCTCTGACGTCATCTTTACGTTGATGTGATTCTGTGGACTGGTGGCATCACTGCTGATTTGCACTGGTGTAAGAACAACGGGACTCTGTGTTTCCTAGGCAGTGAAGCTGCTTATGTTTTGTGTAAAGAAAGAAACGCAGTCAAACAACTTAAAGGGAAAATAAGTTAACCAAGAAATTCAGAAGGAGCTAAAAGCAGTATGAGCACAGATACAGCTACAATATTCCAACTGTATTGCTAGTTTGAAAAAAATACACAGCCTAAATAAGGAAGTATTGACTTCACTATAAATGTGTACGCTGATCTCTCTCATTTTTGAGTTCTAATTGACATCCAAAGGTGAGCAAGTTAATAACTTTCTGAAATTTTATTTATTATTTTAGTATACATACTGTACTTTATTGCCTTTCAGATCCTTGAATGAATGTAAGCTTCCCTTCCCCTTCAAATAATGTTATGCAACATGAGAATAAATCAACTGCAAGGATTAAAATTATAATTGACCTGGAGTGAAAGTAGGAGAGAAAGTTCCACCCAGCATAGCCTGAGTTGAAATTCTAGTTGCTTCTGTATGAAGGGGAGTTGACCTTTGTGTATAGCCAAGGATTTTGCTATTGATGACATCTGGCAGGCATGGAGGTTTATATACATATATTTATTTATCTATTTTCACCCAGTGAAATCTGGACTTTCAGTATTCAGCTTTAATGCTCTTTTTTTTTTGCTATAGTTGCTATTATGCTCTAACTTTGAGGATGTCAAACTCCTGAAAAGAGCAATTGTTTTGCTTTAGGTACAGTAAAGCCTACAAATGTTATGCTTGGGGTGAGAGACAGAGGCTTTGTGTGTATCAAGGGAATCTGGTGTATGAAGGGAGTGGAGCTGGGCCCAGGACTGATATAACTGACCTTGCCCGACATCTGAGGTGAGCCAGAGTGTTCTTCACTACAGTCATAGGATTACAGGACAGCAGCTCATGAGTGGAGTTTTAGGGAATGTTTTTATGTTAAAAAATGAAGCAAAATAAACCCCCAAAAATTTGAAACCAGTTAAACCTGAACCTGGGTATATTTCACAGTTCTATATTGAAAAAAATCAGCCCTGATGCCATGTGCAGCACATTCTGTTCAGTGCCCTTTCCATTCAGTCTTTACTATTAACACGTAGCATAGGCCACTAATGGCCATGAATATATTAAATGGACTATGGCTAATAACTATGTGATTAAAATTTTTAGAACAAGGCCATGGCAGTTTTCCATAGCTCTGACATTTGCCTAATAAGCCCAAACTCACTGACTGCTTTAGTAAATGATACACGACTTCTCTTGTAAACCTGGCATGGGGTTACATTAAATATTGCCTTGTATTTAACAACGTGTTACTTTCCTGCCCTACTCTCATAAGTCTAGTAGGAGTTGTGGCCTTAATTTAGCCTGGGTGGAACTATAGGTTGGACTCGTTGTTCCAGCAAGGTAATTGCTTCTCTGCATAAATGAATTATCCTTTTTCATTTACAGTGCCCATGGAAAGTTGTGTGTCATTGCAGCACGCTCGGCAGTGTAGCTGTAGCAATCTTTCAGTATGTCGTGCACGTGCTCACTGGGTCGGTTTTGTCCCCGGTGGCACAGCTTTGCTGCAGGGTGAGATGTATGACAAGCTGGCCCTTTGGAGGGATGCTGGCTCTGCCTCGCTGCTGGCCTCCCCTACAAAATGGGTACTAATGTGACAGAGGATGAGCATCGCCTGAAAATGTCAACTCCAAAGGCCTTCCTGACAGGCTGACCAGGATGGCAACTCTGCTGAGAGCCGTGGAGAGACACTCAGTAAGCAATACCTGTGGTGCAAGCTCTGGGAGCAGGGGAAGCATATGAGGGCAAAGGCTGTGAGCCTGAGTCCTGCTGCAAAGGAGGAGCTGCCTGAAAGACAGAAGCTGGCTGGGATGTGCCTCCAAATTGGTGCAGTGCAAAGCCATGACCCAGCTGCTGCAGTAGGAGAGGGAAAGTAAACAGGGCTGGCAGAGGCACCAGAAGCTGAACTTCGTGAACTCCTACCAGATGGAGTTACACCAGCAATTAACTTGGTGCAATGACTTCCACACAACTGCACTGGAAATTATTGCAAGATAGATCAACCCATTAACAATAGGAAAACAGCATTGCAAAACTCCAATCACCTTCCAAGTCTTATGCACTCACTTTCCACTGAAATTAATGAAAATAATGCAAATGGGGGGCTTGGATTCCTGACAGATCACTGCATTGAGTAATTGGGCCACAGCTCCTGGATGTACCTGCTCAAAAAGTAAACAGAGTGATGAGAGAGATGACCTAGACTGAAAACAGTTCTTGTCCTTCCATTTTCCCCAAACCTATTGCTGGCAATATCTTGCTGTTTCTCTTGGCAAGCATACATCTCCAGCTTCTGGTCAGGGCCTGCTACAAAAACTTCAACTTTAGTATGGAAACGTATATATTTTCTGATTAATATTTCCATCAAGCTTAGTCCTGGCTAAACATTGTGTAACATTAGCATTCATCAGTGAGCTTGCACAGTCTGCTTGAAAAAAAATTGAAAAAATATTTCAAAAACCTCCTTTCAGTCTAGAATGAATATTACAGCCACAGAAAAGATCTGTGTAAAAGAGAACAATTTTCTCCTCTTTCAGAGATTGATGAACTATTCACAAGTCAATCATTTACTTTTCAGTGCATTATTGCCTGATTAGTCAAGTGCTGATGCAATTAAACTTAATGATCTTACTGAGTAGGTGTCTGCTGAGACTGACATTTGAAAAGAATGGGTCATTAGTATTTTTGTAAAGCAGACCTTTCTTTGTTTTTACCATCATATTTCTGTATTTCCACTGCTACTAGTCACCTCTTCAGATGAGACCGTACTGTTCTCATTTGGAGCTGGTATCTAATTACACACCACAGATCAGCTACTAAGAAGCATGTGAAGTTTATGAAATATCAGTTTAGGAGTTGCTCCAAATAGAGAAGAGATTATGCAAGTTACTTTTCCCAAGGTGAATTACAGACATGCAGGAAGGGCTCAGTTTCTGTTGGCAAGAAGGCCTGACTGACTGCTAGACCTCAGCCTCTGGAAGACTGGCAGAAGAGATTCCATCCTGAGAGGTGCTAAGCTGCTGCTGCTGCCAGAAGAATAAAGAAGGCACAGGGTGTCCCATGTGACATGGGAAACTTGAGGAGCAGCGCAGGACATGGACTAGGTTGTTTCCAACGAAAGGAATCTTCTGTATGTAAACAAGGTTTTGTAGCAAAGTGTTGAGTCCAGGAAATAATTTCTGGCGAGGAGAATAAGCTTTCCTTTTGAGAGGAGTGCAATTATTTCTCTATTGTTCTCCTAGTTCCTCCACAATTTAGTCTTGGCTGTGTCTCCAGTGAGAAAGTACTACTTGGAAAATAAAGGAATTTGAGAGAACACACAGAGGAAAACAAAAAACCCAAGATGTCGTTTTACCGATTTCAGAAAGTGAATTTAGCAGGTAAGAACATGATAATAGCTATATGTTTTTGCTTTGAAAGGGATAATTAGTAGTGAAATTAAGCAATGGAGCACTTTGGTAGGAACTGCAGGGAAAGAAAAATCTCTGTAAGCTAGAAAACAGCAGGGTCTAACAGTAAAGCACCTGTTGGTTTACACTTTCTGTGTTTGTTACTATCTCCAAAATATTTAACACTATGACCACAATTTGTGTATTTCTAAGAAAGAAAACTAAAATGTTGCTGTTCCTACTCTGCCACAGATCCTGATTTTCCAGACATGAGACAGGCTTCCTGTAGAAGCAACTCCATTGTCTTAATTGATGCATTTGCACCAGGGAGAGCAGATGTAATAAGATGAGAATCAAGTCCACGGGTCAACAGTTTCAAAAATAACTATCTAAAATTAGGTGCCTAATTCTATAAATAGGAACCTGAGTAGAGGTGGGCTAGTTTTTAAAAACACTGCAGGAGTGACAAATTCTGCTGAAGTCAATTTGAGCTGGAGGCAAGTTTTCCTTCGAAAATTAGGCTGTTTTATTTAAATACCTGGTATTGTTACAGGCATATTGGACATCCTGGGTTGAAGGTTTATATTTCCCATCCCAAAGTCTAGCTGTACCAGCCCGTACCCAGTGCACAGAGCACTCATCACACAGAACACGAGCATATTCCATCTTGACATACATTATTGGATGAGTGTGTCTGGGGACTCAAAACAAAAGGATTAGAAACATACACTTTCCTCTCTTTGATCCTGAGGCAAGCCACAAATGTAACAGAGGCCTAAGGGCTGTTCTAAAGGATGCTGGGGAGTAGCTTTGTGGAGGAACTTCTGCATGGGCTGGGGATGAAGACAGAACAAAACCTCCTCTGCAGCATCCACCAGCAAGGTCTTCCTGCCTCCCAAACCAGTGTGGAACAAAGTAAGATGAGCTCTGAAAGCACTGCCTAGACACTCATGTATGTCTGCACGACATAATGAGCCAGGCTACCTGAAAGTTGTAAGGATGGGAAATGCAGTTTGGGTGCTTCGAATGTATTTTTAAATCTTATTGGGTTCAAAAACTTAAACCAAGCTGTTAAATCAAGAACAATGGGACTAAAATATTTACTCGTAAGTGCTGGAGGCTGAAACTAACAGCATAACACAAAGGTAGGCAGACACAGAGAGGACAATTGCCTCAGGCTATCATTGCTATTGGGCCTATAGGTATCTTCAGAAAGAATAATGACAAACTCTTTTCCACTCAACTAGATCCACTTATCTGTATAAGATAAGGGTTTATAATTCAGTTTCAGTAGCAGCTTGTAGGAATCTGTAAGTTGTTGTGAACTAATAAATTCCTATAAGCGCATACCTAATTTCATTGCCAAGTGGTTACTACTGGTGACAATTAAATGACAGTTGACTCTTCATAGGTTTTGTATAGCACACTTCAAATTTGTTCCATTGCATACTGTACCTTCCAGTCCATTTCTGATTGTCTTCATCCTTTTGCAGTAATATTCTGCCAAGTGTGGTGGCATTATACCACAGAGGTGGCAGCCATGCCAAGAGCAGTTGTGCCACATCACTTAATAGGCAGTAATTGTCTCCAGGAGTCACCAGAATCCTGATCTGCTGTATCAGACATCACTTCTTTGACAGCTAAAGCTGAAAAGATGCTTGGGATGGAACCTTAAATACACTTTGTTTCAGGTTGCAGGGGCTGTGCTAAAAGCCTACAGTGCTGAAGAAAACACAGCCATACATTTATCTTGGTTTTTTGGTTCCTTTTTAAACCTAATTTCTATATGAACAAGACTTATGAGACACCACTGTGTCCTGCTGCCCCAGGTGAGGACATTTTAAAATCCAATGGCCAGTTTGAGACAAGTTTCACACGTGGCTACTGTTCACGAGAGAAATAAAGGTCTGGCACATTTCAGGAAAAGGAGGTGGGGTGGCCCCGTCAAGGTTTCCACCAAGAAACAGGCGGCCACCAAAACTGATGTGCTGCATGTGCAAGAGCCTCTTTGTCCACACGGATGCTGCAGCCTGAGCCCTCACCTGTTTAGACAGTGAGGTTAATCAACCATGAGACAGGACTGGATAAGAACCTGTTTTGTCCCTGCTTGTGCTCCCAGAAGTATGTGTTGGTCTAGACTTGGCAGTGGGAGGGCAGTTAAAGTTCTCTTTGTGTTTCTAAGCTGATCCTGCTTTTGTGTGATGTGTAATGCAACCGTGTGCTTTTTGGATGTTTTAAGTTGATGGTAAGCTTCTGAGGTCAGAAATGCATTTCAGTACTGTCATTGCTCTCATAAGATTTCCAAGTGTATGTAAGTGAATTCCTGTGGTTGAAGCCCCTTATCCCATATTTTCTCTGTGTATTCATGCAGTGCTTATAATTTTTTTTATGACTCGGAGGAAAATTATGAGTTCAAGGATATTTTTAGATGTTTTATCTGAACTAAGTCCACAAATTTGTTTGGGATGTTTATTGTTTTTCTGCTTTCATTATTATACATGGAAGATGGTATGATTAGATCTCTCTGATAATTTTAAATTTTGTGTTCTGCTTTTTTTCAGATCAATTATGTGTTTATGTGGTCAAAAGGGAAGCAGTCCTTTTTCAGATGAAGAGAAGCAGGACCCAAAGGGTGTATCTCAGTCATACCCAGGGCTCTCAGGGTCCAGGAATGCACTAACTCAAGAGGGGAAGCTGAACCTTAAGCCTCCTGCATGGTCACATAGAGTAGGACTGCACACCAGACATGGTTTTCTCTTATCATATGCCTTAAAACTTTTTTAATGATAAGTGGTTTTCAGGCTGGCACTTAATTTCCCATTGGCTTGAACTCCTAAGAACTACGAGGTAATGGGAAGCTAGTTGGCTCATTAATTAAGAAAATGGAAAAAGTACTTTGAGAGAGCATTTTCCTGGAAATTTGGTCTATTTGTGTCTGACGAGCTGTTTTACAAAAAAAGTGCCAAAGTGAGATTAAAACCTTTAAAATGATTAAAAAATACTATGTGAAGCTTAATGGTTAAATAGCTACGATTGTAATTAAATAGTAGAAAGGCAGATTTGGTTTTGGCTGTAAAACCAATATTAGAACAAGGTACAAACTAATTTGCAGTGTCCTACAGCAACAATTAGTGTCCTAAAGGATGTGACTTTTCATTAGGATGACTAGGAGGATCTGACAGGTGGCTGAATCATGCCCACTGTAGTCACGCTGAACTTCATATACATGCACCCACAGTATTTATTGCTCAGTCAAATTCTTCCTTTTATAATTCTGGATTGCCACATTTGCAATTGCATTGCATCCGGCAGAGAGCTCTGAGATCTGTAATTACCAAACACGTCCAGAGCAGTCACACAGCAACACAAGTGACACTCATGTACTTACGAGTGTAAAATCAAAGCACTGCACCTCCCACCTGTCCATGACTGAACTGAGAGGTGTTTACTGCACAGTTTATTCTGTGAAGCACCCTCCCAGTGTAATGACACACAACTGATAAATGAGAGAGGGAAATAGGTGCAGTTCATACGAGCCAAACAGTGCAGAACTGAGTTGTTCTGGAATTTTACATTCTTTGCAATACCTTCAGTGGCTGCTCAGCTAGCCGTGAGGAAAGAGTGGCTGTGCAGAACCCAGAGGTACACGCATCTGCAGGGATCCTGGCACGCTAGAAAGGATGGGGAATTGGCTAGGCCATGCATAGGGGTCAGAAGACTTGTGTAAGTCGCCTTGTTGTAGGGAGTGAGTGCCTCCCATAGGGCTCAGGCTATGAGATGGGGATGTTTGTAAACAGTCACAGTGCAGGGAGTTACCAGTGTAAGGACTGGAGATATGGTGGTGTCTGTGTACATCCCAGCTATGGCAGCATATTAAAGCGCAAGAAGCACTGTCTTGTCTGATGTGTCTTTCTGACCGAGCCCAAACCCGAGTAACAGAGCTGTCCGTGGGGCTTGTCCTGGCCGCGGTGCAGTCTCCAGGTGAGCCGCACGTTGACACTGCAGCTCTTCTGCAGTACAGCTTCCGCTTTCAGGCAGTTCTTTCTGCTGTCTAGAGGCCGCTTTAGCCGGCCTAGATCTGTGCCCCTGGTGAAAGTGGGATCCCTATCACCAGGGCAGTTTGTTCCCCGTTTTCCGTGGTGCATTAGCAGTGCGTCTACAGCGATGGGGTGCGGGTGGGGGCCCGCACTCGGCAGCCCCGGTTCTGACCTGCTCTGCCAGGCGGGCCTGGCGCGAGGGATGGCGCCGGCCCGTCCCTTTCAGGGAAACCTGAATTTCTGCCGGATTAAGGCGGTTGTGTAACCGCAGCCCAGCTGACTCCATTGTTCCTCCGCACAATGTAGTTATCAGCGCGAAGTGAGCGCCGAGCACGGCGCTGCCGGGCAGGGCGGTGTGAGCGGGGCAGCGCTGCCCCGAGCGCCTCTCCCCGCCCGCAGCCCGGTGTGAGCGGGCGGGGCTCAGCATCCCGCCCCACGGGCACTTCACACCTGAACCGCCGATACACGCGTGCATTTAAGCGCCGGCGGTCAGGGGCTCGGGGCCCTGTGGGCACACGGAGGGCCGGCGTGGGAGGACACGCGTGCGGGGCGGAGAGGGAAGGGCGGCCAGCGGCTGGCGGCAGTGCGGGAAAGGCGCGGGTGAGGGGCCGCGCCAGCCGCCGTCGGAGCCGGGTGAGTGAGCGAGGGGCCGCTCCCCGCCCCGGGGCGGGAGCCTGGCTGCCAAAGCACTCGGCGGGGGGGGGGGGGGGATCGGGGTGAAGGGACGATGCCGTTTGCGCGAACCCATAAATCCAGCGGCGCCGTCTGCAGCGCAGGGCACGGGGTGTCCCCGGGCTGCGGGGACCGCACTCCCGGGCGGGACCGGACCGTGCCGAGCCGCGCTCTGTTGCCG
>NW_024581274.1:19656-23914 GCF_017639235.1 Corvus kubaryi
TGTGCCGCTGTCCCCGGTGAGGGGGGGCGTCGCTGGCCGGGCGCGGGGTGTGGGCGGCGGTGCGGGGGCTGGCCCGGCCGGCCGCCGTCAGCCCGCCCGCCCGCGGGCCCGGCCGCTGCATTGGCGGGGCCGCCTCCCGCCGGCCGTGCCCGCTCCCGGAGCGCCGCCGACACCGCTGGCTCGGGCAGCGACGGCCCGGCTCCGCGGGGACAGCGGCACAGCACCTCGGCCCTGCCAGACCTCGCTGAGGCAGCAGGGAAGATGAAGCCGGAACGAGGTAAACGGCTTATCAGTACATTTCTTTTTGTTTGTTTCGTCTCTAGGATTAGAAGTAGCCCGGTGTTTTGTTCCGATGTTATCGCTCTATTTCCTTATCCCCTCCCCTGCCATTTTGGGGCTGGGAAAGAATCCAGGTGCTCGGGCTCAGCTCGGGAAATGCCGGTGGCAGTGGGGTGCGGAAGGTGCCCCGCGAAGGGGGTGACAGCCCCGTGTCCTGCCTGCCCTTCGGCTTTCCATTGTCTTGGCTGGATGGAAGGGAGACAAACGCCGTAGCGAAGTGCTTCTGCTGTGGGAATGCTGCAGTCCGTGTGTCAGACACAGCCGGCTCGTTAGCACAGACCTGCAGTGCTGAGGCGAGAGTCGGTCAAAGGCAAATCGGGCATCGACAGACAAAGCCAGCAGCTGTACAGAAATGTCCAAATATAGCTGAAAAGCACCCTGAAAATAACCAAAACTTACATCTGTGGTGTTTTATAAACTGACAGTGCTTTTTTCCCCACTTATAATGGAGATATTTCATAACAAGCATGGTGAAATACACATTTTTCACGATTATTTGGTTACATCTTATCGGATTACTGACATCTGGTTTTACAGAAAAATCAAGACGGCAGTCTACGTATATGTTTATAACACTTGAGCTCTTCTGCCGTATAGCAACAGCTGCTGATGCCCCTAGAGTTGGAAATATGTCATGACTTCTATTTTGATCCACTGGAGCACTGATTATTGATTCGTGTTAGTTAAAGCAAGACTATTTTTTGAAGAAAACTTTATGCGTGCTCATCGTAGTATTCTGAATGTTAATTAAAAACAATAATCCATGTTTCTTAAAGTTTTGATGATTCTATTGCTTACCTGGTTGCTTTCAGTTTATAAACATGTTCTATTTCTGTTATAATCACTGGTGTTTTGAGAAACACTTCTATATAGCTCAGATATTCATGTATTTAACGCTAACACTTACATGACATACACATCTTAATTAGGTTTGTTAATTGCATGTTTCCTAATAGCGACACTGCATAAATGACCACTCTTAGGTGGATTTCTTGTCTGTATATGCTGCAAGGATTATATGGTGTGATGATAGCCCAGATAGTACAGAAGCAATCATAAGTTAATGGGGTTTAAGTACTATGGTTTTGAAATGGGCCTTTCTCGTTGCTTTCCTCCTTGTTTCTTAACTGCTTAAACCTTCACACCATCTACTGCAGCAAGGCTGGTTGTTTTTAGAATCTCTTTAGATTTTAATACCAGACCCTGAAGTTTGAAAACTATTTACTGTCAGGGTGAAATTATATTTCAAAACAGCCAGGTTAAACCCAAGTCAATATTTGCAGCTTTAAAATGTTCTGCTCTAGCAGTTCAACATCTACATGACCTTTGTCTATTCCTTTTTTTAATTTTTAGGCAGAAGGAATTAGAACATTGGAAATTATCAGCTGCTGTGTGATAAGTGATCAGATGCCTTTTTTTAACCAATCTGGGGTAAAGGGAACCAAATTTGTACAGAAAGCAAGTTATTAGGTTGCTCGGGTATTTTTTTTTTTCTTTTTTTCCCCTAAGCTAGGTATTAATAAATTGAGATTCTTATCCACTGTAAAGTGTTTTCCACAAACTTAGTAAAATCCTTCAGAAGTTACGTCTTGAAATTCTTTTAAGATAATTAACGAAAGTCTTGAAATAAATCATGGATCTTGCCAAATGTGGGAGAGTATCTCCAGCCATTTTAGTGGATCCCTCTAGCTGAACTGTGTGCTGATATAATAGAGCAGTACCATGCACAAAGGGGGCTGTGAAAGTGCTGCCTAAATGCCACATGCGGCCCACAGAGACTCTTAGGAGGCACGAATCATGCAAATGTTTTCATGTGCTGCTTTCTGCATAGCAGCTGTACCACAGGACACAAGCAGTCAAGTGTGCAGTCACCTGCTTCCAATCGTCGCAAATTAATAGCAAAGGGCACAGGAGGAGCAGACCACTCAGCTTGCCACAGGCTTCACTTCTCTACAGAGTCTCAAAATCCTGAGAGGACTGTAAGTTCACACCCCGAGTAAAGCATAAAGAAGCAGACTTTAAACAGGCTTGCAATGCGTTGGGGTTTTTTTGGTCATTCTTAGAAGTAATTATATCAGAATCAATTTGGAGCAGAGGGATGCAGTTCTTGTTGTTAGAATTGAGCTCAGCACTTCACTGAAGATTGCAATGCCCAGGCGCATTGGGAGAGGTATGGTTTAGATGTTGTTGTACTGCCAGTAAGGTTCTTGTTATCCCCAGCAAAGATGGGTGGTGCAGGAGAAGAAGGAAGAGATCTAAATGTGAAACTATTTTTATCAGTGGAAAGTGTTATAGGATGTTTAAATTTAAGGAGGTGAGAGGGACCGGCAGAAATGAAGGAAGTAGGGGAATTTGGCCCTAAGGTACTTATCTCCCTCTGCAGGAAGGAAAGTTGGAAAATTGCAGATATTAACATGTAATTAATATGTGAGAGCAGTACGGAGGAGACGGAATATGGAACTCTGCATAGCAAACCTGCAGAGCAGTTTTGTGAGTGAGGGAGAGCAGGAAGAGAGCTTTGAAAGTGCAGGTAAAAATGTGAGCTTATTCCTTTGCCATGCAAAGGCACAGGGCATTCCCAGGATGTATCTCATGAGCATCACTCAGAATGCAGCCATCAGGTGGGGGTGAGTGTGGAAGGATGGTGTTTGCCCTAAGCACATTCCCAGAGCTATCTGTACTGGGTCTAGGGAATGCAGTAACTCAAATACTGATGGCTGCTGCTCAGCTTTGCCTTCCCTGTGCTGCCATTCTGAAAGTGAAGTGTTGAAGCATCTTAAAATACAGTGGTCATGTTTCTTCAGCTGAGGCTTCGCTGGTGCCAGGGAGAAGAATGATTTATCTCCCTTTCTTCCATACCATGTTTTTGGAGTGATGTTTGAGTTTGGGATTGGTTTTGGTTGGGTTGTTTGTTTTTTGTTTTTTTTTTGTCTTTCTGCAGTAACAACGTATCAGGTTACCTGGCTTTGATCCATGATACCATCACGATTTGGTTTCTGCAGTACAGCTGCCTAGTCAGCTGCTTCGTGCTGCATGTTTGGACTGCTGTTTCCTTTCTCAAGTACAGAGCTTTGCTCTTGCTTCTATTGAACTTCGTTCTAATGACTTCTGGTCACTTCGGCAGTTTATTGAGTTTGGAAGACAGAATAAGACTTCGTAACAGAGTGCTTGCAAAGTCTTCCAGCTCAGCTTTGTTCATGAACTGTATAAACACACTGTTTCACCATCAGCGTTAATGAAAACATTGCATAATGTCAGGGTGATAGCTTGCTGCCAAACTCAGAAGGCTTGTTATGTACTCTTAGAGTACACTTGGTGCACAACTGGAAAAAATCTTGTGGTTTAGATGAATCTGCAGTATAGTCATATTTTACTGTGGAAATGTAACAAGACATCAAAAGTCTTACTATAGTCTAAATAGCTGAGAGTTATTGCTCCTTCCTCCTCCCTCCCCCTCATTGCATGAATGATCAGTTAAAGGAGGAAGACAGGCTTGTTTGTCTCTAAATGCATACTGGCTGGTTTTTATCACCTTATTCGAGTCTTTTCTTACTTTTTTATTGCCTTGCTTTGTTTATTCCTCTATGTGTGCTCTCTGTGTAGAGACTATTTTGTTTTCACTTACAAATTAAGCAAAAAGCAGTCTTCTCCTACTTTCTGAAGCATTAATTCCCTCTTTGAGATTATCCTAATTTACAGAAATGACTTTCTGTCTACAAGAGAGGAACAAGCAGTCTGAAGATGGCTTTTTCTCTTCTCCTTCCTTCTTTGCAAGTCAAACTCGGATACATGCCTCTGGGTCTGTTTGTAGTAACTGGGTTATGGGACTTCTGCCACATTACTTGGTGTGTTGGTATGGAAAGAGCTAACTGTTGGTTCAGCAAAAGTCTGGTTACTGCCTCCTGTGGGAAACACAGCT
>NW_024581275.1:0-19255 GCF_017639235.1 Corvus kubaryi
TGCGCGGTACAGAATGCGCGGTTCTGCCATCCCGGTGCCCGGGCAGCTGTGAGCGCACCCCGCCCGCAGTGCGGGACCCCCGCACCCCGCCCTGCCCCGGCCCCGCCGCAGAGACGGCGCCGGAGACAATCACAGGTCCCAGCTCCGCAGGGGTAGGAAACCTTCCCAGAGCAAGCGGGAGTTCTTCCAGAGCAACGGAACAAAACCAAAAAAAAAAAAAAAAAGAAAGAAAGAAAAAAGAAAAATAACGAAAACGAAGCGAAGATTTTGCTAAAGCCCTTTGCTGCCATCTTTAGTTCGCCCATTAGGAAGCAGCAGTAGTTTATGCGTTGCATCTGCATTTCAGACTAAGTGATTATTGTACCTAATTACGGTTGATTGCTGATATTTCCTCACTCTCTCTCTTAGTCAGGCGCTTCTTCTGTATTTTTGTGTGTAGCGATGACAAGTGCAGTGCGCTAGGCATTGCCCTGGGTTGGGTATGAGTATCTCCTGTACTGCGTTAAGATTTCCTTAAGTTACTTTTTTTAAGCTTTGCTACTGTTCTCACTTTATGCCGTGCAATATCATCTGCTGTGTTTGCTAAGCAAAAAAAAGAAAAAAGAAAAAAAAAAGAGAAAAAGTAAAAAAAAAAAAGAAAAAAGCAAGTGATGATGTCATCATGCTTTTCAGTGTTACAATGTTTCAGCGTTACAATGTTTCAGCGTTTATGTAGTCACAAAAATGTAGTAAATAAAAGGTTGGATTTTCCAGCACTTTAAATTTAGACATTTCTTGCCTTCTTTTGTTTCTCCGTGTGCAGCCAAGGCACTGGGCTGAGCCAAGGGGAGCAGGTGAGCCCCGTGGGCAGCCCCAGCTCTCCCATGGGAGGGGCAGCTTCGGTGGAGCCCTGGGAGGGACATCCACGGGGTGGGGGGAGAGGGGGGACACACGAAAGGGCACCTCAGGCTTCCCAGCACTGTGTCTTCTTCCCTCCATCCACGCAGGTGTGCAGCCCCCACCCCCAGCAAGCACTCCCCATCTGCCTGCAGCCCCCCCTGGCTCCCCATCCCATCCCATCCCATCCCATCCCATCCCATCCCATCATGGTGGGCTCCAGGAAGACGAGGGCCAAGTGTCTGAGAGGCGAGTGTGGCTCATACCAGATACATTTCTCTAATTGAGGGAAAAAACATTAAGAAAGTAAGTGGAGCAAATAATCTTGGTTTCCTTTATATCATCTAAGGGTATGGATGGCACCAGACTAATTCACAGAGGTGTTTCCTTTTGTGTGATGGAGTCCACCCCAGGCCTGCAGGATCAATATTTAATTGTTTAAAGGGATATTGTATTCCTTTCCTGTCACTGTTGTTAATGCCTTTGCTGTCTGTAATCCCACGGGGTCTTTTCCTGGGGTTCTGATCAGAAAGATTACCCATCACTCGGGAGTGGTGGGAGGAGAGTCCCAGCCATAAAAGATTCAGGAATGCATTGAACCGTTTTCTCTCTATCTCCTAATGAAGTGATGAAGCGTGTGCCACAAAATTTAACAGGGTTTTGTGGCAAATCAGGTTGCACTGCTGAGAGGAGGATTAAACCTTCATCGTTGTCCCATAAATCATGGCATCAGCTACATTTATTCTGATGGATGGTCTGGACTCTGCTGACAATATTTTATCTCTGGAAGTGCCTGCAGCCTGTGCCCTGATGTGCAATTTCTTTTTACTGCTAAGCTGAGAGAGGCACCGAGCACATCCCTTCAGAGGCCTCCCCCCAGGCTTGGTATCCCAAGACCATGTCAGAAACCAAAGCATCACCAGGATCCCTGTCCAGGGCAAGCAGAAAGGCAAAGGAAGATAGGAAGGCAGAAATGTTCTTCATCCCCAGAAGGAGTGCCTCTGGGACTTGCTCATCTGCAGCCTCCTCCCCGCCAGGCCTGGGAAAACCCAGCGCTGACTCAGGTCGGTATCTCCATGGGATGGTGCTGGCCAGGCCATGGTGCAAGGTGAGGGTCCAGCTGTGTTCAGCTGAAATAGAATCCGGAAAATAACCCAGAGATGCCACAAGGGTTGAAGCACGTCAGGCAAACACGGTGAATGTTTCCCAGATTCTCATCCCATGGGCCAGGGGACAACAATGGGTGGCATGTGGGCAGAGCCTGTCACAGCCACAGCAGGTCCCCTTGCTGTGACCACTATCCACACCTCCTGCCCCTTATTTCCTTCCCAGCTGAGTAATTATGGTCACTAATGTCCGCACCAGAGCATGTCCCTGGGCTGTATTCATCCCACAGAGTGGCTCACTGCCCCAGGTCCTTGGGCACCCCTGGCCACCCCGGCCAGGCTGTAGGGACAGGCCAGTCGCAGGCAGGGACAGCTGGGGTGCCCAGGAGCCTGCACAGCTTCCCAGTTACTTCATCAAATCAGAATTTATGTTTCTACTGGAGCTACATTTAACTCTGGTGTGTGCACCGTTTATGTCAGCATGCTCAGGGGAGCGAGCTGGGCTTATCACAGCAACGCACAACCCAAACACCGAAACGAGCTTCACAAACTTTATCTTCTGAGCACTGGCAGAATGCAAGGTGAGCAGAGCAATGCAAACCTTTTGAGACAAGAGGAGCTGCTCTTGTCTCAGCTGCACCTAGACCCTTTCAGGGACGAAGAGAGCAGCAGCAGCTGGGCGCTGCCCTGACCCACCCTCGGCGGCAGGAGGGCAGCGATGCAGCGGCCGCAGCCTGCTCGCAGGGGGCCAGCCCAGGGCAGTAGAGGCTGCCTGAGCTGGACACTACTTCCCAGCCACAGGAGCTGTGCCTGGTTAGGGGGGAGATCTGGTATGTTTTGGGGGGAAATATGGGCTGCTTTGTGTTCAGGTTTGAGCTCCTCAGGGTTTTGTGTTTATATGTGGGGGGGAGGAGGTGGGTCATGGCTCGGGTGCCCTGTGTGGGGTGGGGCAGGGCTGCTGTCAGCGTTATGAATTACCAATAAGCGCTAAAAGCCTCCAGCAGGGCTGTGGAGGGGAGGTGGGTAATGAGGCAGGGGACAGAGCTGGAGGGATGTGCTGCTGCTGGGGCCTGTGGCAGGGACAGCAGGTACGGAGGGGTGGCTGTGCTGGGGCTGCCTGAAGACTGGGAAAGCACCTGGACAAGTCCTGAGCAGTTTTCTTCCTTTTAGGGTGCTGGTGGGGCAGAGGAGGCTGCACAGTGCCCAGCTCCTGTGCCAAGGGGGCCATTATTCTCCCTGGTGACAATCCCTGTTTGGATGGAGATGGCATTATCACACCCATGCATCTAGGAGCCAGCACAGTTATTTATGTACAGGAAAAAGCCCTTTGTAGAAAATGGTCTATTCATCAAGCAAAATAATTTCCTGCCCAAGGAAGGTGCCCAGAATTTCAGTCTCAGTTATGCTTTCAGTACTAATTATCACTTAAGGTTAAAGATGATTGGGAGGGAAAGTTAATCCCTGTTATTGGCTTCCTTAGGAAGAAGTACTGCAATGCAAAGTGTAAGCACATGGTGTAGATGAATCCACAGTGGCTGCTAATACATAAACCACATACTGCTCAGAATATCAGCTGAAAGTGGTTGGCAGAGGAGAGACTACCAAGGAGTGCCAACCCCACAGGCCCACCCAGTCCATGTGCTCTGCCCTGGGCACCCAGTTGTCCCCTGTATCACAGAAATTAACCCTTGGCTTGACTGATGGTGGCCACACTTTTGTTTTGGTAGCATCATGAAGAAAATACAACCCCAGACTTAACAACTGTCTCCCCAGGGCAGCACTGCTCAGCCAAGGTCTGTCCCCACAGGTGGGAGGGGCTGCTTGAAAGAGCTGCTGTCATGTGTAAGACAGGGCTTACAAGCCCTTCCCCTGGTAAGGGTGAGAAGGTTTTTTTCTGTGAGAAACAGGCTGATGGCCAGGCTACACCACCTTGTGCACCTGGTCAAAGGTTTTGTGCCTCTGGTGTCACCCGCAGCTCAGGCTTTTGGCACGCTGTTTGCTGCCCCAAGGAACAGGTGCTTGAGCTTTGTCCTGCTGGACAAAACCTGTCCTGGTGGTTTGAATAGGACACTTAGCCTGTGCCTGGCACAGAGCCCTGTGCTTCAGCATGGTGTGACTCGCCTGCTGTGCTCGGGTGAAAGGCACCAAAGCATCTTACTTGAGCTTCGCTTGGTGGAGAATGCTTCCAAAACCTGCCAGAGGTGTGAGGGTGCTGTGAGGCAAATGGGAGACGCGTGGCCGTGGCAGGAGGATGTGTGAGACCCCTGCCCTGCAGCCGTGAGGCTCCTGCAAGGGGCTGCCAGCAGGCAGGGAGCAGTGGCCTCTTCCCTGGCAGTGTGTGCTGCCCAGGGTGACTTAGCTACAGAAGCCACTGTGTTCATCACAAATATCCCTGGTGATGCAGGGACAAGGCGAGTGAATTACTCAAATTACTTGAATCTCCCCAGTGGTGCATGGAGATTCAATCTCGGCCTGGCATTAAATCAAGTCAGTGACATAGATCAAAGGATACTGCTTTAATCACCTCGTTAGGCCACAGACATCATTAGTTACTCATTATGATGTGTTGATGCCGGCATTCTCTGTAACACAGTTATGTACACTCGCTATCAGACATTTTTCTCATCAAACGGGATGTCAATACTTTAACATCGTAATGAGTTACAGTCAATATCCATTGCAATAAAGCTCGTGTTTTCTCATGATTTCATCTACCCTTAGGGTTTTGATTAAAATGGCCGCTTTTTCCAGGTAATTGATTGAGGAATTAAGGAAATTCCATGTAGGAACAAGCACATGCTGCTATGCAGGCTCTGAAAACCTTCAGTTGTCTCCAAGTGCTTCAGATACTACAAGGGAGGCTGCAATTTTAATATGGATTTTGGACACTGTTGCTTAATTCTTCTTTCCTAATCACTTGTAAAACAGGTTTAGTATCAAATAAAGTAATTAAAATATCTAAGAGAGTATTGGAAAAATGTTCCAAGCAAGTCATTGGTTTGCAAAGGTCTAAGAATGAGAACAAGTGCTGCTGTCAGGTGAGCACCAGTTTGGATGAACACGCCCAGTAAATCAGAAGGTTTTCTGATTTACTGCACTGGCAAAATATTAAACCATTTGCAGGAACACAAAAGCAGGCAGAACAGGCTGCAGTGTTTTTTCAGGCTCAGGTTGAGCAAGTGTAAGTTTGCAGAAGTCCCCAGTTGTTCAAATTAGGGGTGGGGCATCGTCTCTTTCAGCAAAGCAGATTTTTTGCCAAGTGAAGTAGGAGGGTAAAGTGTTGAAGCTGACCACCTTCTAGTTTCATCTGAGAAAAATGTTCATGCACCACTGACAAAAAGAAATTAAATATGAAAAGGAAGGTGATGTAGCAGCACCCAGCCTGCAGAGCTGACTCAGTGTCCCCTGGCTGTCTCCTGCCCAGATGGACATGACTGGACACCACACAGGGCTGTGCTGCTGGGGCTGGTTATCCCTGCTCTGCCCACAGCCCACAGGGAGCCCTCCTGCTCACTGCAGCCCTTTCACTTCCACCTGTCCGGACAAATCCTGGCTCCATTTAGACAGATTACTAAAATACAAATAACTTCAGTAATTCCCCTTTAAACAAACCTCCATGAAATTTGACACTTCTAATGACAGACCTAGGGCTGCAGTTTGGGACTGTAAAGCCACATTCAAACTGTCTTTTATTTTAAAAACATCTTTTATACAGGAAAAGACAGCAGAGGTTTCCTGGATCTAATTTAAATCCCAAACTGGACTTTTTTTACTCTTTATGGTAGTGAAAGACTATGTGGTTGCTGGATTTGTAGGAATAAGGGAAAATTTGTCACTGAAAATAGCAAATGAGCCGTTGTGATTTGATCAGTCTTTTAATTAATTTTAGTGGGCTTTGCATCAACTGGGTGCTGGCAGCTTTTTTAGTGTCACTCACTTCTGAAGGAGGCCTACCCAGGGTAATTACCTCATTCACCTCTAACAGAAATTACATGTTCCTTATCTCTTTAATTAGAGTCTATATAATGTTAGTAATGATGTATTATCTATATATTAATTAAAAAGGGTTGTTTTGATGTTAGGCTTGCATATGTAGGGTCATCAGTATGAGGATATGCATTAAAACCAGATTTAAAATCCCTGAAGGGTTATACAGCCCTGCTTTTCCAAGGCACTTGACCTTAGAAGTGCTTTAGACTGCTCCTTTCTCATGTTTCTCTAGTTTTTTTACATTGTGCCTCACTTGGCAAACACTAAATTGCAGGAAGTCATGTGCAATAAGGGACAGAAACAAGTTCACTTTATTTGGCTCTTAGGGTGGTCAGTGGCATGATGAGGAAGAGAGTGACAGCACCTGAAATGAATACACAGCTGTAAACTCTGCATCTCCACCATCCCACCAGGCTCCTGCAATTGGCCATTAGACCCTTTAGGGAAGTGAGAACAGACACAGCACATATGGTACTGGGATGCAGGTTTGCTGCCAGTTTTTGAAGGCTTTCAGCTCAGAAGCACCGTGTGACTGGCTGCAGAGTGGGTCTGTTGCTTCCCCAGGGAGATGCCACAGGCCCTACATAGAACCCAAGGTCTTGTTTGTCCCCTCAACAGCCGAACTGGAGATGGAAAGGCACATCTGTCTGATCAGAGGTAAGGCAGACTGGGCAAAGCAGGACTGAAGAGACATCTTCATGAAGACTAGGTTTGAGACACAGTGGTCTCCTAGGATGTCATGTCCCAGGACTTATCCAGGCTCAGGCAACAACACACCATATAGATGGGACTTGAAAGATGTGATCTCAATTTTAGAAAAAGCAGCAGATGAAAAAAAAGCTCTTGTTACAGAATGAGTGATGGGGAACCCATGGTGTTTTCCCAGCTGCAGTCTGAATTGGCAGTGTGGTTGTAGCATTATTCTTAGGCACTATTCCAGCAAAACACTTGAGTATGTGCTTAATTAAATCATTAATGTGAGAAGTTTAAAGGGCTGGAAAGCATGCAGCTAAATCCTTTGCTAGGGACTTAATATTAATGCCTCAGTTTCCCTTCTTCACCATAGAAAAGAAATATTTACTTCCCATACAGAGTGCTGACAAGCTTAATTCAATCTTCCTTGTAAAGTGCCTGGAGGGCTTTAAGGAAAAGGTGCTATAAAAATCAGAATATTATTCTACACTCCCTAGCAAGACAGCACTTTCCTTTATATATTATCCTACTGGTGATGCATCTCCCTCTGGCTGACAGCAGGATCAATTAATGTACATAAACCAAAAGAGCCTGTTTAGGAGACTTGTGGTCCATGTAATCTGCTAACACCTGATGACAAATCCAAACTTGAAAAGATGGAAAAGTCAGAGATTTTAAGGCATTTTAGTGCAAAAGCAGCCAGTGGAAGACTCTGAAGACTGTGTGTGTCTTCAGAGTAGCGACAGGAAAAGGGCTGTTTCTCCAGAAATCTGTTATTTATGGTCTTTGCTATTCCCTTTTCAGTTTTTCTGATCTTTGGTAAGTTAGCAAACTGTACTCTCACACTGCTCTCATTTCATATTTTCTTCATTAGATTGAGAAGAATCTGGATCTGACCTCAGAGGCAGCTGGAGTTAAGTGAAGACAAGGGAACTGCTGCCAAGGAGAGGCCATCAAGTGCAGCCAGCATGGGAGAGGTTAGGGCAGGGCGGAGCTTTTTTTGAAACCCTCTAATCGTGCTTCTGCGTTTAAAAATGTTGAAAGTACTGTTCAGGACAGAGTATTGCAAGCAACACACATTTTCCTTAAGGTTCACTGATTTCAGCACAGCTAACACAGGTATTTTTGATATTTTTAACCTCTGTTTTTTCAAGCATTGAAATATGAGTGTACTGTAATGTCTGCAAAGGCAGATACTCAAAGTGAGTGAGAAGGTGCTGCTTCAAACTATCTCCCAGATAAAATGCAAATGAGTGAAAATATGAAGCTCTTCACAGGTAGTTGCTGTGAATGCTTATTTCCTGCCTATAGTTTTGAATGTTGTGTTCTGACTAAACTTAATGTTTTTTCCTATTTTTGCTTTCTTTCAATGACAATAGTTAAACTACCATATAGTGAACATCAAGAATCATAGCTACTCCTCTGGCATTTTTGTGTTTACCGTTTATTTAATTAATATAAAATCATTACAGTGAAAATTACTCTTAACAAATCTCTAAAGTACATGAAAAAGTAATAATAGCAATTCATGAATGAGTGATTTTGTTTGTTTGATTTTTTTAAAATATGACCGTTGGCAACTCCTTTCTCTGTTGGTGTGTTTGTGCCCTGCCTTTCCAGGATACAGCCTCTTCATGGAAATATTTCCTCGTCTATGTCTGCTGCACTTGGCACACAACAGTCTCATTACTCAACAGAGGCTCTATGTGCCGTGAAAAATAAATAATTAAACTCCAGCTATTTCAGTAGGTAAAGGCTGCCTTTCTCACCCCTGTGCATAAAGCAGCCAGTGTTCCACACCTGGCAGAGTTCTCTGGGAGTTCGAGCTCCTTGAAGTCCTGTGGCATGAAACCCTAAAGCGCTGACAGAGTGTGTGCCACCGCCGGGGCTGTCCGGGGGCAAAGGGCAGGGGTGAGCCGGGATAGGAGTTGCCCAGCCCTGCTCTGGCTGGGGATGGAGACAAAGCTGGGGGGGGTTACAACCAAGCCACGTTTGTACGTGTGTACATCCTCCAGCACCTTTTAGAGTTGTAGCTTCTACGTGTGCCAGGCAGATGCTCAGTCGTGTTTGCTCTCTCTCAGCAGAGACAGGCGTTACGAGGGCTGGCAGGGTACGTGGCCGGGGAGTTTCACACAAATACTCGAGAAGGACGAAATGCTGTTTAGCTTCCACCAAAAGAGAGAAGAAATGCACACCTGCCTCCCTGAGATTCTGCAGCTCCACAGTTCTGAGGGCAGTGCTGCAATGGCAATTCCTAGCAGCTGTGGGGAAGAACAGAATTTGGGGGGCCAGTGGGAAGCACCACTGTCTGAGCAGAGCTGATCAGTCTGATGCCTTGAAGTGGCTGCCTGAAGGAGGCTAGACAAGATTAAGAGAGTAAAAGCAGGTATTTATTTGAAGGGCCTTCAAAGGTACACCCTGGGCAGTCCAAAGCCTACGAGGGGCTCCACCCAAGATGGACACTGGGTCACGGGCTCTTCACACTTTTATAAGTTTGCTCCATTTGCATATCACGGTTAATTCTCCAATTACAATTTCAGGCAGTGATGTAATTACCCCAAGTTTTCTCCTCCTTTCAGAGGCTTTTAGTTTACATATTTTGGGGCCAGGGACAATAAGGTGTCCTTGAGTTCAGGCCCAGAGAGGGTTTGTTATGTCTAACCAGCATGAGAGAACAGCAGCTAACAGGCTGTATGAAGTGTCAGAGTTACATACTAAACAGTACAGGATTTGAAAGGTTTAAAAGTTAAAACCTAAGGCATCAGGTCTTGCTCTTGTGTCTAGATTCAGCAGCTTCTTCTCATCTGTAATTTACTGTGTTTTCCCCTGAAAATACATCTTCCCTCACCCTGGGAAAGTGTGAGGAAACCTCTGGGTTTTCTCCTCACTATATGCTGTAGCTTCTTCTCATGCTGTGGCAGCTCAAGTGTTTTATTTTATAAACTAATTAGAAGCTACTGCTTTGCTAGGTAAGAATGTTAAGAACTGATCAGCACCCCAAGTACTTTCGGTGTTTGAGTAATGATGAAAAAAGGACAACCCCTCCATTTGGATGCCATTTCTAAATCACTCCATCAGAAGTTTCAAATCAAAGCTGGTGGAGGGACAGGCTGTCTCAGACCACGCGGCTCCAACCTGTGTAATAAGTGCAGGCTTAATCCCTGCTAATGCCCTACAAGCATTGTTGAGACAGTGTTATATAACCACCTGGAGCTGCTGCCAGGTAAAGCCTTTGGGTGCCCTTCGTGCCGCTGGAGGAGTGTGCTATCAGCAGGGGAAATCCCGCAGTGCAGGCTCCTGCTCACACTTGGGTTTGGCAGAGCCGGGTGGCAGTCGCTGCGTGCGTGGCAGGGTGGGGACAGTGCTGGTGGCAGCTCACAGGTGCCTTGGCAGCACCCTCTGTGCCCAGCACACCTCTGCTGTGCATGGCTGAATGTGCTCAATGTGCTTTGGCTGCCACCTGGTCCATTGCAATGAGGACCTGGCTTCCAGGTTTTTAAGCATAAGGGGGGTGAATCCAGAAGGCTGATAGCAAAACACTGGTGAAGATTCATTGCTACAGTGACCAGAAACACAGAGGATGCAGAGAAAAGCAACTTCACATCATTTATGGCAGAAAGGTACCTGCTGTAAGTTAGAACAGCCCTAAAGATGCTGTGATCTGTAGCAGCTTCCTGAGGCAAACCAGAATCCCCTTTTCATAAGCAATGTATCTATTTATGTAAAGCAGAGAAAATACTACAAGTCTTATGATGTTCCTTCCAGACAAGGAAAAATCTGAAGCAGTAAATATGGAGAGTGAGTTGGTGAATCAAAGCTGGGCAATGGCTTTAAAAGCACCAGGTGTTCCCTGCTGGAGCTCTGTCGCTGACAGCTGGTGGCAGTTTGCTGCGGGCTCTGGACAGTGCAAAAAGCAGTCTCAATAGCGAATGAAGAGGAGCAAAACCCTCCCCTTCCTTAAAGCTGGATCATGGAAATGGACCCGTAGCATGGTGGGTTGTCACAAGGGCCCTGCTTTTGAAATGTGATCCATGTGTGCAAATCCCACACAGATCAGATGCTAAAACTGCAGTAATTCTTTGACACCTCAGCTGAGGAAGAGAACGAATGTGCTCTGTACTCATCTTTCCTTTTCTTAAACAAAGCCAATTAAATTAACTTTGAAACAAGGACTTCGATTACTCTCTGACGTCATCTTTACGTTGATGTGATTCTGTGGACTGGTGGCATCACTGCTGATTTGCACTGGTGTAAGAACAACGGGACTCTGTGTTTCCTAGGCAGTGAAGCTGCTTATGTTTTGTGTAAAGAAAGAAACGCAGTCAAACAACTTAAAGGGAAAATAAGTTAACCAAGAAATTCAGAAGGAGCTAAAAGCAGTATGAGCACAGATACAGCTACAATATTCCAACTGTATTGCTAGTTTGAAAAAAATACACAGCCTAAATAAGGAAGTATTGACTTCACTATAAATGTGTACGCTGATCTCTCTCATTTTTGAGTTCTAATTGACATCCAAAGGTGAGCAAGTTAATAACTTTCTGAAATTTTATTTATTATTTTAGTATACATACTGTACTTTATTGCCTTTCAGATCCTTGAATGAATGTAAGCTTCCCTTCCCCTTCAAATAATGTTATGCAACATGAGAATAAATCAACTGCAAGGATTAAAATTATAATTGACCTGGAGTGAAAGTAGGAGAGAAAGTTCCACCCAGCATAGCCTGAGTTGAAATTCTAGTTGCTTCTGTATGAAGGGGAGTTGACCTTTGTGTATAGCCAAGGATTTTGCTATTGATGACATCTGGCAGGCATGGAGGTTTATATACATATATTTATTTATCTATTTTCACCCAGTGAAATCTGGACTTTCAGTATTCAGCTTTAATGCTCTTTTTTTTTGCTATAGTTGCTATTATGCTCTAACTTTGAGGATGTCAAACTCCTGAAAAGAGCAATTGTTTTGCTTTAGGTACAGTAAAGCCTACAAATGTTATGCTTGGGGTGAGAGACAGAGGCTTTGTGTGTATCAAGGGAATCTGGTGTATGAAGGGAGTGGAGCTGGGCCCAGGACTGATATAACTGACCTTGCCCGACATCTGAGGTGAGCCAGAGTGTTCTTCACTACAGTCATAGGATTACAGGACAGCAGCTCATGAGTGGAGTTTTAGGGAATGTTTTTATGTTAAAAAATGAAGCAAAATAAACCCCCAAAAATTTGAAACCAGTTAAACCTGAACCTGGGTATATTTCACAGTTCTATATTGAAAAAAATCAGCCCTGATGCCATGTGCAGCACATTCTGTTCAGTGCCCTTTCCATTCAGTCTTTACTATTAACACGTAGCATAGGCCACTAATGGCCATGAATATATTAAATGGACTATGGCTAATAACTATGTGATTAAAATTTTTAGAACAAGGCCATGGCAGTTTTCCATAGCTCTGACATTTGCCTAATAAGCCCAAACTCACTGACTGCTTTAGTAAATGATACACGACTTCTCTTGTAAACCTGGCATGGGGTTACATTAAATATTGCCTTGTATTTAACAACGTGTTACTTTCCTGCCCTACTCTCATAAGTCTAGTAGGAGTTGTGGCCTTAATTTAGCCTGGGTGGAACTATAGGTTGGACTCGTTGTTCCAGCAAGGTAATTGCTTCTCTGCATAAATGAATTATCCTTTTTCATTTACAGTGCCCATGGAAAGTTGTGTGTCATTGCAGCACGCTCGGCAGTGTAGCTGTAGCAATCTTTCAGTATGTCGTGCACGTGCTCACTGGGTCGGTTTTGTCCCCGGTGGCACAGCTTTGCTGCAGGGTGAGATGTATGACAAGCTGGCCCTTTGGAGGGATGCTGGCTCTGCCTCGCTGCTGGCCTCCCCTACAAAATGGGTACTAATGTGACAGAGGATGAGCATCGCCTGAAAATGTCAACTCCAAAGGCCTTCCTGACAGGCTGACCAGGATGGCAACTCTGCTGAGAGCCGTGGAGAGACACTCAGTAAGCAATACCTGTGGTGCAAGCTCTGGGAGCAGGGGAAGCATATGAGGGCAAAGGCTGTGAGCCTGAGTCCTGCTGCAAAGGAGGAGCTGCCTGAAAGACAGAAGCTGGCTGGGATGTGCCTCCAAATTGGTGCAGTGCAAAGCCATGACCCAGCTGCTGCAGTAGGAGAGGGAAAGTAAACAGGGCTGGCAGAGGCACCAGAAGCTGAACTTCGTGAACTCCTACCAGATGGAGTTACACCAGCAATTAACTTGGTGCAATGACTTCCACACAACTGCACTGGAAATTATTGCAAGATAGATCAACCCATTAACAATAGGAAAACAGCATTGCAAAACTCCAATCACCTTCCAAGTCTTATGCACTCACTTTCCACTGAAATTAATGAAAATAATGCAAATGGGGGGCTTGGATTCCTGACAGATCACTGCATTGAGTAATTGGGCCACAGCTCCTGGATGTACCTGCTCAAAAAGTAAACAGAGTGATGAGAGAGATGACCTAGACTGAAAACAGTTCTTGTCCTTCCATTTTCCCCAAACCTATTGCTGGCAATATCTTGCTGTTTCTCTTGGCAAGCATACATCTCCAGCTTCTGGTCAGGGCCTGCTACAAAAACTTCAACTTTAGTATGGAAACGTATATATTTTCTGATTAATATTTCCATCAAGCTTAGTCCTGGCTAAACATTGTGTAACATTAGCATTCATCAGTGAGCTTGCACAGTCTGCTTGAAAAAAAATTGAAAAAATATTTCAAAAACCTCCTTTCAGTCTAGAATGAATATTACAGCCACAGAAAAGATCTGTGTAAAAGAGAACAATTTTCTCCTCTTTCAGAGATTGATGAACTATTCACAAGTCAATCATTTACTTTTCAGTGCATTATTGCCTGATTAGTCAAGTGCTGATGCAATTAAACTTAATGATCTTACTGAGTAGGTGTCTGCTGAGACTGACATTTGAAAAGAATGGGTCATTAGTATTTTTGTAAAGCAGACCTTTCTTTGTTTTTACCATCATATTTCTGTATTTCCACTGCTACTAGTCACCTCTTCAGATGAGACCGTACTGTTCTCATTTGGAGCTGGTATCTAATTACACACCACAGATCAGCTACTAAGAAGCATGTGAAGTTTATGAAATATCAGTTTAGGAGTTGCTCCAAATAGAGAAGAGATTATGCAAGTTACTTTTCCCAAGGTGAATTACAGACATGCAGGAAGGGCTCAGTTTCTGTTGGCAAGAAGGCCTGACTGACTGCTAGACCTCAGCCTCTGGAAGACTGGCAGAAGAGATTCCATCCTGAGAGGTGCTAAGCTGCTGCTGCTGCCAGAAGAATAAAGAAGGCACAGGGTGTCCCATGTGACATGGGAAACTTGAGGAGCAGCGCAGGACATGGACTAGGTTGTTTCCAACGAAAGGAATCTTCTGTATGTAAACAAGGTTTTGTAGCAAAGTGTTGAGTCCAGGAAATAATTTCTGGCGAGGAGAATAAGCTTTCCTTTTGAGAGGAGTGCAATTATTTCTCTATTGTTCTCCTAGTTCCTCCACAATTTAGTCTTGGCTGTGTCTCCAGTGAGAAAGTACTACTTGGAAAATAAAGGAATTTGAGAGAACACACAGAGGAAAACAAAAAACCCAAGATGTCGTTTTACCGATTTCAGAAAGTGAATTTAGCAGGTAAGAACATGATAATAGCTATATGTTTTTGCTTTGAAAGGGATAATTAGTAGTGAAATTAAGCAATGGAGCACTTTGGTAGGACCTGCAGGGAAAGAAAAATCTCTGTAAGCTAGAAAACAGCAGGGTCTAACAGTAAAGCACCTGTTGGTTTACACTTTCTGTGTTTGTTACTATCTCCAAAATATTTAACACTATGACCACAATTTGTGTATTTCTAAGAAAGAAAACTAAAATGTTGCTGTTCCTACTCTGCCACAGATCCTGATTTTCCAGACATGAGACAGGCTTCCTGTAGAAGCAACTCCATTGTCTTAATTGATGCATTTGCACCAGGGAGAGCAGATGTAATAAGATGAGAATCAAGTCCACGGGTCAACAGTTTCAAAAATAACTATCTAAAATTAGGTGCCTAATTCTATAAATAGGAACCTGAGTAGAGGTGGGCTAGTTTTTAAAAACACTGCAGGAGTGACAAATTCTGCTGAAGTCAATTTGAGCTGGAGGCAAGTTTTCCTTCGAAAATTAGGCTGTTTTATTTAAATACCTGGTATTGTTACAGGCATATTGGACATCCTGGGTTGAAGGTTTATATTTCCCATCCCAAAGTCTAGCTGTACCAGCCCGTACCCAGTGCACAGAGCACTCATCACACAGAACACGAGCATATTCCATCTTGACATACATTATTGGATGAGTGTGTCTGGGGACTCAAAACAAAAGGATTAGAAACATACACTTTCCTCTCTTTGATCCTGAGGCAAGCCACAAATGTAACAGAGGCCTAAGGGCTGTTCTAAAGGATGCTGGGGAGTAGCTTTGTGGAGGAACTTCTGCATGGGCTGGGGATGAAGACAGAACAAAACCTCCTCTGCAGCATCCACCAGCAAGGTCTTCCTGCCTCCCAAACCAGTGTGGAACAAAGTAAGATGAGCTCTGAAAGCACTGCCTAGACACTCATGTATGTCTGCACGACATAATGAGCCAGGCTACCTGAAAGTTGTAAGGATGGGAAATGCAGTTTGGGTGCTTCGAATGTATTTTTAAATCTTATTGGGTTCAAAAACTTAAACCAAGCTGTTAAATCAAGAACAATGGGACTAAAATATTTACTCGTAAGTGCTGGAGGCTGAAACTAACAGCATAACACAAAGGTAGGCAGACACAGAGAGGACAATTGCCTCAGGCTATCATTGCTATTGGGCCTATAGGTATCTTCAGAAAGAATAATGACAAACTCTTTTCCACTCAACTAGATCCACTTATCTGTATAAGATAAGGGTTTATAATTCAGTTTCAGTAGCAGCTTGTAGGAATCTGTAAGTTGTTGTGAACTAATAAATTCCTATAAGCGCATACCTAATTTCATTGCCAAGTGGTTACTACTGGTGACAATTAAATGACAGTTGACTCTTCATAGGTTTTGTATAGCACACTTCAAATTTGTTCCATTGCATACTGTACCTTCCAGTCCATTTCTGATTGTCTTCATCCTTTTGCAGTAATATTCTGCCAAGTGTGGTGGCATTATACCACAGAGGTGGCAGCCATGCCAAGAGCAGTTGTGCCACATCACTTAATAGGCAGTAATTGTCTCCAGGAGTCACCAGAATCCTGATCTGCTGTATCAGACATCACTTCTTTGACAGCTAAAGCTGAAAAGATGCTTGGGATGGAACCTTAAATACACTTTGTTTCAGGTTGCAGGGGCTGTGCTAAAAGCCTACAGTGCTGAAGAAAACACAGCCATACATTTATCTTGGTTTTTTGGTTCCTTTTTAAACCTAATTTCTATATGAACAAGACTTATGAGACACCACTGTGTCCTGCTGCCCCAGGTGAGGACATTTTAAAATCCAATGGCCAGTTTGAGACAAGTTTCACACGTGGCTACTGTTCACGAGAGAAATAAAGGTCTGGCACATTTCAGGAAAAGGAGGTGGGGTGGCCCCGTCAAGGTTTCCACCAAGAAACAGGCGGCCACCAAAACTGATGTGCTGCATGTGCAAGAGCCTCTTTGTCCACACGGATGCTGCAGCCTGAGCCCTCACCTGTTTAGACAGTGAGGTTAATCAACCATGAGACAGGACTGGATAAGAACCTGTTTTGTCCCTGCTTGTGCTCCCAGAAGTATGTGTTGGTCTAGACTTGGCAGTGGGAGGGCAGTTAAAGTTCTCTTTGTGTTTCTAAGCTGATCCTGCTTTTGTGTGATGTGTAATGCAACCGTGTGCTTTTTGGATGTTTTAAGTTGATGGTAAGCTTCTGAGGTCAGAAATGCATTTCAGTACTGTCATTGCTCTCATAAGATTTCCAAGTGTATGTAAGTGAATTCCTGTGGTTGAAGCCCCTTATCCCATATTTTCTCTGTGTATTCATGCAGTGCTTATAATTTTTTTTATGACTCGGAGGAAAATTATGAGTTCAAGGATATTTTTAGATGTTTTATCTGAACTAAGTCCACAAATTTGTTTGGGATGTTTATTGTTTTTCTGCTTTCATTATTATACATGGAAGATGGTATGATTAGATCTCTCTGATAATTTTAAATTTTGTGTTCTGCTTTTTTTCAGATCAATTATGTGTTTATGTGGTCAAAAGGGAAGCAGTCCTTTTTCAGATGAAGAGAAGCAGGACCCAAAGGGTGTATCTCAGTCATACCCAGGGCTCTCAGGGTCCAGGAATGCACTAACTCAAGAGGGGAAGCTGAACCTTAAGCCTCCTGCATGGTCACATAGAGTAGGACTGCACACCAGACATGGTTTTCTCTTATCATATGCCTTAAAACTTTTTTAATGATAAGTGGTTTTCAGGCTGGCACTTAATTTCCCATTGGCTTGAACTCCTAAGAACTACGAGGTAATGGGAAGCTAGTTGGCTCATTAATTAAGAAAATGGAAAAAGTACTTTGAGAGAGCATTTTCCTGGAAATTTGGTCTATTTGTGTCTGACGAGCTGTTTTACAAAAAAAGTGCCAAAGTGAGATTAAAACCTTTAAAATGATTAAAAAATACTATGTGAAGCTTAATGGTTAAATAGCTACGATTGTAATTAAATAGTAGAAAGGCAGATTTGGTTTTGGCTGTAAAACCAATATTAGAACAAGGTACAAACTAATTTGCAGTGTCCTACAGCAACAATTAGTGTCCTAAAGGATGTGACTTTTCATTAGGATGACTAGGAGGATCTGACAGGTGGCTGAATCATGCCCACTGTAGTCACGCTGAACTTCATATACATGCACCCACAGTATTTATTGCTCAGTCAAATTCTTCCTTTTATAATTCTGGATTGCCACATTTGCAATTGCATTGCATCCGGCAGAGAGCTCTGAGATCTGTAATTACCAAACACGTCCAGAGCAGTCACACAGCAACACAAGTGACACTCATGTACTTACGAGTGTAAAATCAAAGCACTGCACCTCCCACCTGTCCATGACTGAACTGAGAGGTGTTTACTGCACAGTTTATTCTGTGAAGCACCCTCCCAGTGTAATGACACACAACTGATAAATGAGAGAGGGAAATAGGTGCAGTTCATACGAGCCAAACAGTGCAGAACTGAGTTGTTCTGGAATTTTACATTCTTTGCAATACCTTCAGTGGCTGCTCAGCTAGCCGTGAGGAAAGAGTGGCTGTGCAGAACCCAGAGGTACACGCATCTGCAGGGATCCTGGCACGCTAGAAAGGATGGGGAATTGGCTAGGCCATGCATAGGGGTCAGAAGACTTGTGTAAGTCGCCTTGTTGTAGGGAGTGAGTGCCTCCCATAGGGCTCAGGCTATGAGATGGGGATGTTTGTAAACAGTCACAGTGCAGGGAGTTACCAGTGTAAGGACTGGAGATATGGTGGTGTCTGTGTACATCCCAGCTATGGCAGCATATTAAAGCGCAAGAAGCACTGTCTTGTCTGATGTGTCTTTCTGACCGAGCCCAAACCCGAGTAACAGAGCTGTCCGTGGGGCTTGTCCTGGCCGCGGTGCAGTCTCCAGGTGAGCCGCACGTTGACACTGCAGCTCTTCTGCAGTACAGCTTCCGCTTTCAGGCAGTTCTTTCTGCTGTCTAGAGGCCGCTTTAGCCGGCCTAGATCTGTGCCCCTGGTGAAAGTGGGATCCCTATCACCAGGGCAGTTTGTTCCCCGTTTTCCGTGGTGCATTAGCAGTGCGTCTACAGCGATGGGGTGCGGGTGGGGGCCCGCACTCGGCAGCCCCGGTTCTGACCTGCTCTGCCAGGCGGGCCTGGCGCGAGGGATGGCGCCGGCCCGTCCCTTTCAGGGAAACCTGAATTTCTGCCGGATTAAGGCGGTTGTGTAACCGCAGCCCAGCTGACTCCATTGTTCCTCCGCACAATGTAGTTATCAGCGCGAAGTGAGCGCCGAGCACGGCGCTGCCGGGCAGGGCGGTGTGAGCGGGGCAGCGCTGCCCCGAGCGCCTCTCCCCGCCCGCAGCCCGGTGTGAGCGGGCGGGGCTCAGCATCCCGCCCCACGGGCACTTCACACCTGAACCGCCGATACACGCGTGCATTTAAGCGCCGGCGGTCAGGGGCTCGGGGCCCTGTGGGCACACGGAGGGCCGGCGTGGGAGGACACGCGTGCGGGGCGGAGAGGGAAGGGCGGCCAGCGGCTGGCGGCAGTGCGGGAAAGGCGCGGGTGAGGGGCCGCGCCAGCCGCCGTCGGAGCCGGGTGAGTGAGCGAGGGGCCGCTCCCCGCCCCGGGGCGGGAGCCTGGCTGCCAAAGCACTCGGCGGGGGGGGGGGGGGGATCGGGGTGAAGGGACGATGCCGTTTGCGCGAACCCATAAATCCAGCGGCGCCGTCTGCAGCGCAGGGCACGGGGTGTCCCCGGGCTGCGGGGACCGCACTCCCGGGCGGGACCGGACCGTGCCGAGCCGCGCTCTGTTGCCG
>NW_024581275.1:19655-23914 GCF_017639235.1 Corvus kubaryi
TGTGCCGCTGTCCCCGGTGAGGGGGGGCGTCGCTGGCCGGGCGCGGGGTGTGGGCGGCGGTGCGGGGGCTGGCCCGGCCGGCCGCCGTCAGCCCGCCCGCCCGCGGGCCCGGCCGCTGCATTGGCGGGGCCGCCTCCCGCCGGCCGTGCCCGCTCCCGGAGCGCCGCCGACACCGCTGGCTCGGGCAGCGACGGCCCGGCTCCGCGGGGACAGCGGCACAGCACCTCGGCCCTGCCAGACCTCGCTGAGGCAGCAGGGAAGATGAAGCCGGAACGAGGTAAACGGCTTATCAGTACATTTCTTTTTGTTTGTTTCGTCTCTAGGATTAGAAGTAGCCCGGTGTTTTGTTCCGATGTTATCGCTCTATTTCCTTATCCCCTCCCCTGCCATTTTGGGGCTGGGAAAGAATCCAGGTGCTCGGGCTCAGCTCGGGAAATGCCGGTGGCAGTGGGGTGCGGAAGGTGCCCCGCGAAGGGGGTGACAGCCCCGTGTCCTGCCTGCCCTTCGGCTTTCCATTGTCTTGGCTGGATGGAAGGGAGACAAACGCCGTAGCGAAGTGCTTCTGCTGTGGGAATGCTGCAGTCCGTGTGTCAGACACAGCCGGCTCGTTAGCACAGACCTGCAGTGCTGAGGCGAGAGTCGGTCAAAGGCAAATCGGGCATCGACAGACAAAGCCAGCAGCTGTACAGAAATGTCCAAATATAGCTGAAAAGCACCCTGAAAATAACCAAAACTTACATCTGTGGTGTTTTATAAACTGACAGTGCTTTTTTCCCCACTTATAATGGAGATATTTCATAACAAGCATGGTGAAATACACATTTTTCACGATTATTTGGTTACATCTTATCGGATTACTGACATCTGGTTTTACAGAAAAATCAAGACGGCAGTCTACGTATATGTTTATAACACTTGAGCTCTTCTGCCGTATAGCAACAGCTGCTGATGCCCCTAGAGTTGGAAATATGTCATGACTTCTATTTTGATCCACTGGAGCACTGATTATTGATTCGTGTTAGTTAAAGCAAGACTATTTTTTGAAGAAAACTTTATGCGTGCTCATCGTAGTATTCTGAATGTTAATTAAAAACAATAATCCATGTTTCTTAAAGTTTTGATGATTCTATTGCTTACCTGGTTGCTTTCAGTTTATAAACATGTTCTATTTCTGTTATAATCACTGGTGTTTTGAGAAACACTTCTATATAGCTCAGATATTCATGTATTTAACGCTAACACTTACATGACATACACATCTTAATTAGGTTTGTTAATTGCATGTTTCCTAATAGCGACACTGCATAAATGACCACTCTTAGGTGGATTTCTTGTCTGTATATGCTGCAAGGATTATATGGTGTGATGATAGCCCAGATAGTACAGAAGCAATCATAAGTTAATGGGGTTTAAGTACTATGGTTTTGAAATGGGCCTTTCTCGTTGCTTTCCTCCTTGTTTCTTAACTGCTTAAACCTTCACACCATCTACTGCAGCAAGGCTGGTTGTTTTTAGAATCTCTTTAGATTTTAATACCAGACCCTGAAGTTTGAAAACTATTTACTGTCAGGGTGAAATTATATTTCAAAACAGCCAGGTTAAACCCAAGTCAATATTTGCAGCTTTAAAATGTTCTGCTCTAGCAGTTCAACATCTACATGACCTTTGTCTATTCCTTTTTTTAATTTTTAGGCAGAAGGAATTAGAACATTGGAAATTATCAGCTGCTGTGTGATAAGTGATCAGATGCCTTTTTTTAACCAATCTGGGGTAAAGGGAACCAAATTTGTACAGAAAGCAAGTTATTAGGTTGCTCGGGTATTTTTTTTTTTCTTTTTTTCCCCTAAGCTAGGTATTAATAAATTGAGATTCTTATCCACTGTAAAGTGTTTTCCACAAACTTAGTAAAATCCTTCAGAAGTTACGTCTTGAAATTCTTTTAAGATAATTAACGAAAGTCTTGAAATAAATCATGGATCTTGCCAAATGTGGGAGAGTATCTCCAGCCATTTTAGTGGATCCCTCTAGCTGAACTGTGTGCTGATATAATAGAGCAGTACCATGCACAAAGGGGGCTGTGAAAGTGCTGCCTAAATGCCACATGCGGCCCACAGAGACTCTTAGGAGGCACGAATCATGCAAATGTTTTCATGTGCTGCTTTCTGCATAGCAGCTGTACCACAGGACACAAGCAGTCAAGTGTGCAGTCACCTGCTTCCAATCGTCGCAAATTAATAGCAAAGGGCACAGGAGGAGCAGACCACTCAGCTTGCCACAGGCTTCACTTCTCTACAGAGTCTCAAAATCCTGAGAGGACTGTAAGTTCACACCCCGAGTAAAGCATAAAGAAGCAGACTTTAAACAGGCTTGCAATGCGTTGGGGTTTTTTTGGTCATTCTTAGAAGTAATTATATCAGAATCAATTTGGAGCAGAGGGATGCAGTTCTTGTTGTTAGAATTGAGCTCAGCACTTCACTGAAGATTGCAATGCCCAGGCGCATTGGGAGAGGTATGGTTTAGATGTTGTTGTACTGCCAGTAAGGTTCTTGTTATCCCCAGCAAAGATGGGTGGTGCAGGAGAAGAAGGAAGAGATCTAAATGTGAAACTATTTTTATCAGTGGAAAGTGTTATAGGATGTTTAAATTTAAGGAGGTGAGAGGGACCGGCAGAAATGAAGGAAGTAGGGGAATTTGGCCCTAAGGTACTTATCTCCCTCTGCAGGAAGGAAAGTTGGAAAATTGCAGATATTAACATGTAATTAATATGTGAGAGCAGTACGGAGGAGACGGAATATGGAACTCTGCATAGCAAACCTGCAGAGCAGTTTTGTGAGTGAGGGAGAGCAGGAAGAGAGCTTTGAAAGTGCAGGTAAAAATGTGAGCTTATTCCTTTGCCATGCAAAGGCACAGGGCATTCCCAGGATGTATCTCATGAGCATCACTCAGAATGCAGCCATCAGGTGGGGGTGAGTGTGGAAGGATGGTGTTTGCCCTAAGCACATTCCCAGAGCTATCTGTACTGGGTCTAGGGAATGCAGTAACTCAAATACTGATGGCTGCTGCTCAGCTTTGCCTTCCCTGTGCTGCCATTCTGAAAGTGAAGTGTTGAAGCATCTTAAAATACAGTGGTCATGTTTCTTCAGCTGAGGCTTCGCTGGTGCCAGGGAGAAGAATGATTTATCTCCCTTTCTTCCATACCATGTTTTTGGAGTGATGTTTGAGTTTGGGATTGGTTTTGGTTGGGTTGTTTGTTTTTTGTTTTTTTTTTTGTCTTTCTGCAGTAACAACGTATCAGGTTACCTGGCTTTGATCCATGATACCATCACGATTTGGTTTCTGCAGTACAGCTGCCTAGTCAGCTGCTTCGTGCTGCATGTTTGGACTGCTGTTTCCTTTCTCAAGTACAGAGCTTTGCTCTTGCTTCTATTGAACTTCGTTCTAATGACTTCTGGTCACTTCGGCAGTTTATTGAGTTTGGAAGACAGAATAAGACTTCGTAACAGAGTGCTTGCAAAGTCTTCCAGCTCAGCTTTGTTCATGAACTGTATAAACACACTGTTTCACCATCAGCGTTAATGAAAACATTGCATAATGTCAGGGTGATAGCTTGCTGCCAAACTCAGAAGGCTTGTTATGTACTCTTAGAGTACACTTGGTGCACAACTGGAAAAAATCTTGTGGTTTAGATGAATCTGCAGTATAGTCATATTTTACTGTGGAAATGTAACAAGACATCAAAAGTCTTACTATAGTCTAAATAGCTGAGAGTTATTGCTCCTTCCTCCTCCCTCCCCCTCATTGCATGAATGATCAGTTAAAGGAGGAAGACAGGCTTGTTTGTCTCTAAATGCATACTGGCTGGTTTTTATCACCTTATTCGAGTCTTTTCTTACTTTTTTATTGCCTTGCTTTGTTTATTCCTCTATGTGTGCTCTCTGTGTAGAGACTATTTTGTTTTCACTTACAAATTAAGCAAAAAGCAGTCTTCTCCTACTTTCTGAAGCATTAATTCCCTCTTTGAGATTATCCTAATTTACAGAAATGACTTTCTGTCTACAAGAGAGGAACAAGCAGTCTGAAGATGGCTTTTTCTCTTCTCCTTCCTTCTTTGCAAGTCAAACTCGGATACATGCCTCTGGGTCTGTTTGTAGTAACTGGGTTATGGGACTTCTGCCACATTACTTGGTGTGTTGGTATGGAAAGAGCTAACTCTTGGTTCAGCAAAAGTCTGGTTACTGCCTCCTGTGGGAAACACAGCT
>NW_024581276.1:0-13637 GCF_017639235.1 Corvus kubaryi
AGGAGCTCATGGCCACGAGCTGCTTCCATGTGTGGAGGCTGTCTCACGCAGAACCTTTCCGGAGGGATTCCATTTCCCAAGCACCTTTGAAGACCCAGGGGCAGTGACAAGAAGGATGGGGCAGGGCAGGGGACCTGTAAATGGTGATGCATCAGAGTGAATGTCACCCAGCAGTTGTGGCTATTATTCAGGCCAAACAGATTTGTTTGGGTTTAGTTCATGTGGTGACATCTACCTTCAGGTAGCCTGTGTCTTATATGCCCTTTTATTTTGTTTTTATATTCTCCCAAATATGAAGTTTTTGATAATTGGGAAAGATCTGTTGTTTGTGTGTCTCTCTGCATGCCCCAGAGGTGTTATTCACATGATAAGGATGGAACTTATCACACGATGTGTTATTATGTGTTATTGCCACCGTGAATTTACCACAAGCTTTTGGCTACCTGTTCCCACTGAGCTGTTGTAGCCAGTGTGATTAGAGCTATCTCTGATGGCCAAAGTCCTTAAGCAGTCTCAGCCTCCTGCAGAGATCCTGCTGCTTTCTCCACCAGCAGGTAGAGCCTCTGACAGAAGAATATCCTCCAGGATATTCTCCAGTTTATACCAGTGAAGAGTTTTCACTCTCCAAACATGTTATTG
The DNA here is from genome assembly GCF_017639235.1 of Corvus kubaryi. Lineage (NCBI taxonomy): Eukaryota > Metazoa > Chordata > Aves > Passeriformes > Corvidae > Corvus > Corvus kubaryi. The sequence goes on from NW_024581276.1 coordinate 640, forward strand.
GATATTGTGTGATGTTTCAAAAGTAGAAGCAGATGATTTGGGAAGGGATTCTTAGGTGGACACAGTTCAGACTGTAGCTGAGGCAGGTCCCAGGCTTTACAGACCTGACGCAACAGAGATTAGAAAACACACATAAAGAGAGACTTCTTAAAAGGCTTTTTATGTCTTTAAGACAGCCCTGTACACGTGAGGTTGAGATAACTAAAAGACTAGGCTTTTGCAAGAGGAGGGGTAAAAGACCACCACATCCTCTCATACAAGGCACTTGGTGACCATCAAGTAATAATGGCTTGTGGTCAGCAGTGACCCAGGCCAGAGCTGGAAACATGACCCGTCACCTCAGGGTGAAAGGTCTCGTATCCTGTCACTGATGACCCACACACAGCGTCCGCTCCATGTCCACAGGCTCTGAATTCAGCATGGCTGCGGAGACATTGTGTGTGTGTCTCTCAGTGGCTGGTCTGGACCTTCTCTGGGTGCAAACAGAAGAGAAAAGTGCTCCCTGTTGTTACGATCTGGTTTAAACTCAGAAAAGCAAAGCAAGCTAAGTCTCTGTGCATAAACTGGAAAGAACTTAGAAGGTTCAAAATATTCCCAGAAACGAGATTAAAACCAAACGAGGCTAGATGTTGTTGCCAAAAAGTGGATGTATTTTATTTAATAGTAGAGAGGCAAAGAGAAGGGAAGAGAAAAGAAAGAAAGAAATGGAAAAAAGAAGTGTGCGTGGGGGTGGGGGAACAGGGAGAGGGGTTGGATGGAAGCCCATCACCCATCTGAGGGTGCCAGCGACGTCTCGTTGCTCCCCTCCATCCGGTCTGCCGGTGGTGAGGGTCCCCCGTGGGCGCCGTGGCCACGCCGCCACATGCTGCCGCAGCCGAAGGGTGCAGAATTCCGTGGGTTAATGCACACTTTGGGCCAGGCGGGAACGCCCACGTGCCTCTCTTGCAGGGGCCGGCTTGACACTGTCCCTTGCAACACTGAGGGTCTGTGGCATCATCTCTGGTGCTCTGCTGCAGGGTCTGGGGGCCCCTGTGCTGGGCCATGTCACCCCTTCTGCTGTGGATGAGCTTCCTCCCCCCGGTGAGGACCCCGCAGCTGGGCTCTGCACAGTGGAGGATGGGCAGTCACTGCGTCTGTGACCACCAGCTTTTCCAAGGTACCCAAAGCCCTTCATCCCCCCACCCTTTGGTGGAGGGTCTGCCAGCCTGGCAGCTGATAGCCCTGGGGCTATGGTCTCCACCTTTGGAGGTGTTAAGCCTGTGCTCAGTGAATGTCCCCAGCTCTGAGTTGTTACTTTATCTTATCTTCATCAGTGAGCAGGGTACAGCCTCACTCTGGGCCCCATTCAGGGTTCGGTAGTCTTTTTTGCAGCTTTTGTAATACAGTTTTAAAAGTCCTTTAAGAAAATGTTTAAGTCATGAACTATAATATTTCAGTCTCTGACACCTGTAAGCAGAGAACCAGTGTGCACTGGCTTCCTCCTCCCCAGGGTGAGGAGACTCCTGTCCGGGCAGTGGTGGGCCATACCCTTCCTTTCCAAGAGCAGCCGTGCTGCTGGTGCTCCCCTCTGCTGCTCTGTGTCCCTGCTCCCCTTCCAGCCCCGTTGTACAGGCACAAATCTGGTTGTGGCCGTTGTGTGCAGCTGTTCCGGAGCTACAGGAGCTGCTGCAGGCAGCCAGTGAGCAGTGTGACCCTCAGAGTGTGTGTCCTCAGCCCATCTGTGCTTGTGTTCTCCCAGTGCCAGGCCTGAGACCTCCCAAATCCACCTTCTTCCCTGTCGGCCCTTTTCCATCCCCTGTCAGAGAGCTTGTTCTGTGATGGCACCACAGTGGGCCACCAGCTGAGCAATGCCTGTCTCAGGGACAGTTGCCCCCTGCCATCAGGGCTTGGGGCAGGGTTTACCCAAGTAGAATTTTCCATTGTTGTTCCCCCTGCTTCAGTGACAGTTTTCCAGAGGAGCAGCCAGCAGAACTTGTGGTGATATTTTATTATGTACACAAACCAAACCAGAAACCATCAGAAAGTAGGTTGAGAGCTTTAATGGTTTCATTCTTTGCTTCTGTTTTTTAGAATGGAGAACTGGAGTTTTCCAGAAACACATGTACACAGGTACACACCAAATGCTCCTGAAAATTGATATATGGTAATCAGGTTTTTTCCTTAGATTTTAAAAAGAAATCCACCGTCTAGGGATGAAACACTAGATCAAGCATCAGGGTTAACACCTGAGCTTACTACAATCTTGACTTTTTGACTGGGTGAATAATGTAATTCATATCACAGATAGGCCAAATATCCTCCTCACTGTCTCGACCTAAAGATGCAATTAGTGCATTTTCATAGGGGGCACGATCCTGTTCACACCCCTGGCAGAGCAGAATTAATCCAGCTGTGCTGCACCCAGCTGGGGGCTGCAGGAGAGCGTCAACAGAGAGCGGAGCTGCAGAGCTGAGACCCCGCTCCTGTACCAGGCACAGGCAGCTGGCCCTCAGTGGGACGTACAGACCTTACAAGGTTTGGCAAGTTTACTTGACCAAATCCCTCGAGCGACTTAGAAGGAACAAAGGGAGACAAAAATAGATTGATGGGCTGTGTCAGGAGAATTGCAAGTGTCAAAAATATCTGTTGCTCAGGGCAGAGGAAGATGGAAGTGACTGGAAGAGGCCAGAGTTCAGGACTGGATTTATAAGGCTCCTTCTGGCGCTGATAGTATTACATTGTCATATCTGCACGTGCGTTGCCAGAGTCAGGGTGACTCTTTATCCTCTGCTTTTCTTTTTTCTTAACGAGATTTTCTTAAAGGTTTTTTCAAAAGGCATCACAAGGAGCATTGCTCAGCCAGGGCAGCCTGGAGACAAAGAACAGGGCTGCCTGCAGCAGGGAGCGAGGGCAGGGTGCGAGCAGGTGTGTCCTGGGAGAGGTGCACGTCTCTAGGGAGCACAGCACCCTGCAAAGCACCTAAATTCAATGTCTGTGCTGTGGGAGAGGATCCACTCACAGTGCTCAAGGGCAGGGGCACAAGAAGGACATCAGTGCACATTACTGTTACTATCTTCTGCTGCGTTAGATAAAAGAGATGGAGTGTGTGATAAAAACACGGGACAGGCTGTGGTGTTTTTCCAAAAAAGCCTTTCAGTTGGCTTCTCTGGGGCTGAGCTCAGCGCACATTAGGGGAGGACCTGGCGCCAGGGGAGGACGTGGCCAGGGCAGGCAGAGCCGCTCTGCCGGGGCGGGACCCAGCTCGGGGCTGTCAGAGAGCCCGGCAGCCCCGCTTTGCCGTGTGAGCTGGCTGGTCCCTGTGCCTGCGCTGGATCCACTCTCTTGTTGGAGCAGATTTTATCCCATGGTGTACATTTGTTCTCTGGCAAGCTGGAAGCTACAATTTATTATTAAAATTGATTGGCTCCAGTGCAGGGAAAACGATCACAAGGAAACCCTATTACAGTTTTTCACTATCCCCATTATTTATTTTTAAGTGCTATTAATATTCCTGAGCCTGGACAAGGAAGAAGATGAGAGGTGGTATCCACCCCTGCTGCTCACAACTTGAGGCCTGGCAGCACCAGGTCTCTTGGAACAATTGGGCATGTTGGGAAGCTTTTGCCCTCAATCTGCCTCTGGCAAATGCTAATGGAAGTAGAGCTGAAAATATTTGCAAAATGGTAAAATAGGCTTATTAGTATCATAGACTGGATAGGTTTTATTTTTTTCTCCCTAGTAACGAGCTCTTTTTTCTTACCTCTGTGATGTCACTAGCATTAATTACGAGGTCTTTGATAGAACTGAAGTTAAGGAACAAGGTATGTTGTAACTCTTGGGACATTTTCTATGGAAATAATTGTTCAGAAATACTATATTTCAGGAAATGAGCACAAGTTCAGGAAGACAATGTGTTATGCTGGCTAGTTTCACGATAGATGGTTGGTTTTTTGTTTTTTCCTACTATTTCAGAGAACTCATGTAGTAGCTTGTGATGGAAGCCCCAGAGGCTCACCTCACTAATTGAGCTGGCTTTGTACCTACTGCTGTGAGTGTCATTTGTGATGTGAAGCACCGAAGCACTGCACAGCACTGACGTGGATCACGCTCTCCAGCCCGTTAGGATTCTGTGACAAATTCTGATCTGGACGGAGTGTCTAGGTGGAAGATGGGATTGGCGTAGTCTTTGAAAAAGGAAGGTGTAGAGCAGCATGAGCAGAAATGGAGCACTAGGCACAGAAAATGTGGTTGGCACCTGGTTTATCTTCTTTTCTGCCTGAGCCTGTTAGCAGGGGCAGTCAGAGCTGGAGGCTGAGGCTGTTATAAAGCTGAGCTCCTGCAGCTGCTTTCCCAGGAATTTCTGATTATCAAATGGTCAGACATATATAAAAGACTGAGATGCTGTTAGTATCCTCATTCTTAATATTTGTCAGTAAATAACAGACTATTCTTGCAAAAGCATTTTTAACCCTTGACTTGCCAATGTTAACCTCCAGTGGGGATGCAGATTACTTCAGCAGGCACCAATCCCCGCAGTGAATTCAGCAATTTGGCTTCAGTAGGGGCTGGCATGCATAAGGAAATCTGGTTTTTAGCCCAGAAGCTCCACGGTGTTTTAGAGGTCAGTATGTAACTTCAAAGTGTTCTTCAAAGGTTTTCAGGTAAAAATACCCATAGGAGATATGAGTTTGGCATCCCAGTCTATTTGATTGATGTGTGATTTCTTATAGAAGAGTATGTGGCTGGAATATCTATTGTTAGGGAGCTTTTCAAAAGCCCCTCCTCAGAGGGGAGTGAGCCACCAGTGTCTTGGTCCCTGCCTGGGCCAGCAGAAGGAGCCTTCACAGCTCCTGGATCCTGATCTGTGCAGTTCCTATTTCTCAAGTACAAAAGGTGGATGACTGTTTTAATACCTCCTTCGAGCAATGAAATCCTCATGCCAGGACTGGCTCTTGGTAGTAATAAAAGTTGTAGGAAGGACCTTTGCAAAGTAATTTGCTGTTGTCATTCCAATAACCATGGCATAAGTGGAGATACTGCACAAAATTCTTCATATACTCAGTACTGATCTCCACAGAAGCCAGGACGAGACAGACACAGAGAAAGAAGCTTCATATTACCTTCAGAAGCACATCTCTCAAACAGAATTGAAGGACATTGTTAGAGAAAAAAGGGGAAGCAGGCAACTTCAGATATATCTGAAAGTGAGACAGAGGAGTCTGTCCTCCCAAGGAAGCTTTCATCCTAGCAAAATGCTAACAAGATGAGCCAGCAGACAGCCAAAGGCTGACGGGGGGATCTGGCAGCCTCCCTCACATCCCATCGGATCCTGCCTGGAAGGTGATCTGTGAGGCAGATTTGAAATTGCAAGCATCCTTTAATAATGTAGAGCAAAATAACATTCTCAAAGGGAAGGAAGGGATGATAAATGAAATAAAGTGCAATTCTATAAGGAAGATTTACTATACCATTGTTTTTCATGACAAAACATGTTTTATTTTGTGCAGCACACATCTGGCCTGATTGACTGTAGTAGCACCCTGGTTTCTCACAGTTCCTTATTTCTCAGTCAACACAAAGCTACAGAAATGAATTGAAAACAGCTAATAATGGTGAAACATGGTCAAGGTTGACTTTAGAGTTCACTGAATTTCCACTCTGCCTCCTAGAGATATTAAAGTGTTAAATTCTCAGCAGTAATGGGTGGTATCAAAATGTAAGCTCTCCAAAATAGTATTTGCTGAGTTTTAACAGACAGCAACACAGGTATTTTCTAACTTTTATTCCTTATACTTGTAATAGTTCATAATGAGTTAAAAAATTAAATGTCCCACATCCTCTCCAAATTTGGAAGCTGACATGAGCAGTCCTTTTCCCTAGTTTGCCCTGTACTGTGTTCCCACATACTCCCCTGCCAGCCCTCTCTAACTGTCCTCCCCTTTCTTGCAGCATGCAAGAGGAAAGAACAAGAACACGGGAAGGATAGAGGGAATACACCCAAAAAGCCTCGGTTGGTCTTCACTGATGTCCAGCGTCGAACTCTACATGCAATATTCAAGGAAAATAAGCGTCCGTCCAAAGAATTACAAATCACCATTTCCCAGCAGCTCGGGTTGGAGCTGAGCACCGTCAGCAACTTTTTCATGAATGCACGGAGGAGGAGTCTGGATAAGTGGCAAGACGAGGGCAGCTCCAATTCAGGCAACTCATCTTCTTCATCAAGCACTTGTACCAAAGCATGAAGGAATAACCACGAACTAAAACCTCGGTGGAAAAGCTTTAAAAATAAATAAATAATTAAATAAAGACAGACCAGGACCTCAAAATAGCAGGTTTATACTTAGAACTATTTGAAAAAAATATTTATAAGTCCAAAGAAACCAAAGACTTATTTCACCTGCATTATGACTTTGTTCTAAGACACACACTTTAGTAGGATGACGACTTGCAAAAAACAGAGAGGAAGAAGAAAGCGAGGTGGAGGGAATGAAACGGAAAGCAAAGAGAAGAGGAGCAGACCACTGGTCTTACACCTTTGCCCATCATCATCTTCACCGTACTTGGCTGTTTAGTGGTTTGGAGCATAGTGATTTCCTGTCATTGAACAGACACCCCTTTGGATACAGCTCTTCATGTCCACAGCAATTGCCACGAAGGTGTTCCGTGTATCCGTACTGCGTACACGCCAGTGGGTAGGGACTTAGTCAGGGCTGGTCTCCAGAGAGGGCTGTGCCATGGCACAGCTGACAAAGCGTGGAGTCGTCTGAATTCCTTGGAACGGTAGTGTGATTTTTGCTGTTTCACAGTTTGAACTTAGCTGGTGCAATGCCTGGAAACAAGTTCAAACTAGGCAAAGAAATTTTGAATGGTACCTAAACCAGTGCATTCTCTTTGTTTGTTAAGGAATGTTCAGATTTAAAAAAAGGAAAACTATTCCATCCATAAAAAAATCGACTAGCTACCAAAGAACACATTTAATAATTATATTGCAGGTATTTTTTTTGCAATGATTTTAATATTCCAAAGCTATTTTTACACAAATACTATGTAGAGTTATAGGTATAAACTAATCTAACTGTATAACACATAAAACTTGTAATCAAGACTGTTATTTGCAATTAGTAAAACCACATTATCGTTTCTTTCCATGATTGGCAAGAAAGAATGTCACCCGAGGAGATCACAGCCCCTGGCAGAGCACGGGAACCGAGAATGGGATGCTGCTTCCATTGAACTCAGTGAGCCCTTTCCTCACTGGCTTCCACGGGAGCACACGAAGGAGCCACGTGTTAGAGCCGAGTGACACTGTGTGACATGTGTGACATGTGTGACATGTGTGACATGTGTGGCACTGTCCCCAGGCGCTGTCCCCGGCCGGAGCCCGGAGCAGCCTGGGCGCGGAGTGGCTCAGCTCTGCCATCTAGCCTGCGAACAGGAGACCTGAGGCACTCAGGGTGCAAAAATGAAGCGAACTGAGGGATGCAAAACCACAGGGCTCAGCGTTTGATCAATACTCATTGACATTAGTGAGCTTTTTTTTACCTATCGACTTTTCCAGGCAAAGGAATAGTAATAGCTTTGAAGGCTCGTGGTCTTTTCCTATTGAAAACAGTGGTACAACATCAGTTAACGTTGGTGGGAGGAGCTCCAAGAGGAGCTCCAGCAGTGCTTTTGGAAGGAGGAATTGTGAACCCTCTGAAGTCAAGAGCAAAATTCCCCTGACACCGAGTTACAGCCTGATGTTTTGTGGCTTTGTATCTATGTGTAGCAGGCTGAGCTTTTGTCCCACGCATTCTTTCTTGCTCATCTATTAGTCAGGATAATGCATGAAATAGTTTAAAGTTTGTAGCTGAAAAGCTTTAAATGCTCTGTTGCTAACAGACCCATAGGAGAGAAATCATCCCGTTCCTACTCTGATAAAATTAAAGAGAAAAGTGTGCAACATCTGCATATTAAATTTTAGTGTAAGGGGAAAATAGACTTTAAAAACCATACATGTGCCTGTTAGATTTCTAACTGGTATTTCAAATTACTGTAGTAATCATGCTAGGTATATTAAATTCCAAAATAACCAAATATGCAGGTATAGGCCCAATGTGAGGACTAGAAATAGGTAATCTTACTTACAACCTTTTTGGTTTTAAGAGTTAAAAAAAAGAAAAGAAAAAGGAAAATTCAAGGTAAACTAGAATCCAAACACTATAAACAGTAGCAGATACTGGTTTGGGGGATGAAGCCCACTCAAAATACCAGTGACATCAAAGTAGAGCAACTTTTGTAGCACCACTTATTTCCCAAGAGGACAGGGTCTAGTCAAGGTTCAGGGTATACAGTTTATTTCCACTCAGTGTTTAGAATACAGATGACATATCTCTTTATTAAAATAAAGTGAAATAAACCCAATATTTTTGGCACTGAATATTTCTCCGTATTTCAGTATGTTAAGCCCACTTTAAGGCTGACAAAGCAATTGTCTATGAAAATGGAATCTAATCTGGAAGTTTTTTGAGTCTCTAGCTTACCTTAAATTTTAGCAAGCTTTCTTTTGAAGTGTTCCATCCCCACAGAGACATAATTGACATGGGAACATTAATAAGATCACATATAAAGTACCTTATGAACGCCATCTCATCAGTGTAAGGTTAGTAAAGGACAGTGATAACTAACGGTTTAGTTTTTTCCAGCCAAACACTGCTTTGTAACGTACCTATAGTTTAGAGAATAAAGCCTTATTTATTTAAAACTTGAGAATTTAAAAATGCAGGGAAATTCAAAGTACATTGCCACATTTTTAGTATTTCCATTGTATTGTCTTTATAGACTACTTGCTGAAACCAAAGAGAACTTTCATACCAGCATTAAATTTGCACCCAATATGCAATTTCAGGATCTGTGATACTCACACATGCAAGCCCCTAAATAGGACAGTGTATATGTACATGCACACACATGTCCACACACACTCAAACTGATGCACAAGTTATAGATTTTAAGTGTTTTGGGTTTTTTACATGTCTGTTTAAGTATATATAAACCTTTTGGTTTTCTCTAAGCCATTAGGAACAAACCACTCTTCCCATAAGCAATACACGCCTCATACTCTGAACAGGCAGACAACACAATTTTCTTTAATTGCTTACAAAACATGAAGCAAATAACTCTGGAACTGCTCAGTCTACCTGGAAAGCTGTGGTACCTCTGAGCAGACTGCCCGGCCACACCGACTGAAGCATGGACAGGTTACCTGGTGCTCCCTTGCTCTGACTGGTGCCATTGCTCAACAGGGCACCCTCGAAGGGGAGTTTCTTCTAATGCTGCATTTAACATTACCCAGGAAACCTGTCTCCATCTGTTAGTGTTAGTCTTTCAGTTAATTTCATTCCTGACAAAATGGAAATTAGTTTCAAATTCAACAAGAGGATCTAAAACTCTGCCAGGAAGGATTAGGAGAGGGAGAAGAACCTGAAACAGTTTGGGAGCATCAGGAGATGGGGCTTCAGTCAAAGATGACTCCATGGGCAAGAGGGCATTAGGAACATGCATTCAGCTAACAGGCTGCATCCAAACCTGACCGCAGTGACCCACAGGGGGAGGCTGGCCAAGAGGTGAACTGTCCGCATCCATCCCCATTGTAAATGGCATCATTAGATTTCTAGGAAAAAAAGAACAAAACAAACAAAAAAAAAAAAAATCCCCCTTCAGACCACCCCACAGCGCTCTGTTAGCCCTGCGTGGCTTTCCAGGGCCGCAGCCTCCTCTCCTTACTCAGGTAAAGCAAACCCCACCAGAGCGAGCCAGCCAGCAACGGGGCTTTCGCTTGAGAAGTTGTTCCTGGCACCCCACGCCAGGAACAAATTCCCAAGCAGCCGAGTGGCCGGGGTGGCCTGGCGTGAGAGCAGCCCCAGGGCTGCCCGTGGGCACCGCTCTTCTCCTGGGGTTTCAGGATAAGGCCGTGGTGGTGGTGGGCACTGGCCCGGGGGCTGCTGCTGCCCGGACGGCTCGGAAACACTGCTGAGCTTATACCAAAGAGTCTTAGGACACCTCTCCTCACCTGAGTTGTAAACAAGACATTTTTACCCCAAAAAAACGTTCCTTCTTTCTACTACTCTTCCTCCTATCCTCCTCCTCTTCCTCCTCCTTTGTACATAGGGATGAAAACTATGCATTTAGCAAACAAAGAGAAAGCACTTACCCTTTTCTATCTCACTGCGTTTGGGTGCATTCAAAGGCCCAGGGGCTAATTTTGAGACTTTGCTTAGCCTCCTGGTTTATTATTGTGGTGTGGTTAGCTTTACAATACATTTGGTAACTATTTGCTAAAGACAAAGAAGCAAAAGGTAAGGAATAGCTACTTCCACGTGTTAAAAAAAAAAAAAAGAAAAAAAAAGAAAAAAAAAGTGTGTAAAGATCTACTATTTATAGTGTGAACCAAAGACGCTACCTCACTCGATTTCCATTGGTGATTTTAATCACATTGATGATACCAAAGAATACCAAAGATTTTTCATGCACGGCCTTGGTCTGGAAAGGGAACTCATCCTCCTTCTTACTCCCATCCCCCCGACCCCCTTCCTCACCTTCACTCAGTGTGTAACCTTGTCTTCATTCTTAGTGGTAATGCTGATAACCTTACGATAACTTCTCTTGCTACAACTGCTACTACTGATGATAAGGATAATAATAATAATAATAATAAATAATAAAGCTCTAGGCAAACATGTTGCAAACTTTGTAAACTCATAGGACGAGTGCCTTGCTTGAACCAAAGTGTTAAACCGCTGTTGACCTCTTTATCTCTCACCTTATACTCTTTGAATACCTCAGCCTGTTAGAAAGGCCACTAATGAAAAAAAGGAATAATTCTTCACCGTGGTGCTTTTTGCCGTGCAACCATGCAATGAAACTTTCTTTGATACCAAAGGAAAATGGTTTTTTTCCACTTTCTTGCTGACAAACCAAAGGTTCCCTCTTCTTTCCCCCAAAGCAGCTTGAGTCCCTCAGCCCAGACAGGCCGTGCATCGCTTTTACCAATTCCTCCAAATACCTCATAGTAATAAATCTTTAGGGTTATGTTGTATAGAGAGTCTATGTGATAAGGCAGAACTTACTAGTTTGATAATTGTTAAGGTTACTTAAAAAAAGCTTTATAATTCTTATTTATTTTGTAGGGGTTGTTTTGTTTGTATATTCCTTTTATATTGTTTGGTTTGGGTTTGGGTTTCTTCTTTTTTCCTCTTTTTTTGGCAGAACTTCTCTGTTATACTCAAGGAAGATCATATTCCTGGGAATGTTTCGAAGTGGGTAAAGATCGCTGTTTGCAATGAGTGCAAGAAAGGGAAACATGGCTTCAATTACTTTTCTTCCAGCTAGGATGCTTTGTGTTTGCTAGTCGATGTTCTTTTCACAGGGTAAAAAAAAATATTCTCTGCTGTGATAAATGGTTCCTATTTTTTCTCTATAATGTGCTGTGACTTTTAATTTAATTCCATTTTGTATACGCTTATTTAATCACTGCTTTAATTTATGACTATGTAGTTTTGAAAAAAAATTGTATATAGTAGATTCAAAAATGGCCAAAGCTTTATGTTACAATCTTTTCATTCTTGATGCTGAGATGAACTGAAGGAGAGTGCTTCTCTTGACTGCAGGGTGTATCTTCAGCCTTGTCTTGGCATGCACTTCCACCTGTGTTACAAACACTGCCAGGTTACCCCCCCAGGCCTCCCTTCCCCCCAACTTGTACATGCCAAAATAAGTGTTTCAAGGTAGTACTTTCGTCACTTAGAAAGCAGAAAGGCATTATTAGTGTGTTTTTTCTTTAATTTATTTGTCTTTTTCTAGAAAGATTGCTTTGTGGGTGAGACCCGCACATCCAAAGAATTTAAAAGTCGTTTAATGTTTAAAAGCACTGGCATTTGTGAGAGATTTTGCTGAGTTTTTCTTTTCCTTCGCCATTCGCACGGGTAGCGCAAGCAAGCAGCAGGCGCAGGCCTTGGGAGAAAAGCTGACTTGAATCTGGAAACCTTGCTCACGGAAAGGCCTCTGCGGCGGGCCAGGGGGCTCGGAGCGGCTCGGGGTGGGGGCCACCACAGGTCACCTGCTCCCCAGCCAGGGCCCGCAGGCAGGGATGGGATGGGGTCCCTGGGGCACAGCCGGGTCCCCCGGGAAGCTGCAGCTTCTCCCAGGCTCAGGCAGCAGCAGCACCGCAGAGCCCCGGCTGCGGGTGGGTGCGGAGGGACCTGTGCTGGGTCCCTGCGAGGGGCACCGAGCCTGCCCGGGCTCCCCGCGGCTCCAGGGGGGAACAGGGCAGTTTGGAGTTGAAAAGCAAAAAAAAAAAAGGAAAGAGTAAGGACAATGATACTTCCGCAAAGCTGATGATGGCATCATGGCACAGAGAATAGGATGCCACTCACTCGTGTTTTATTTTGCATAAAGACTAGATTCTGGTTCAGCTAAATGTTGTGTACTGACACGGTTTGTGATGGCTGTAAATATTTCCTTTCCAGTGCGGTAGCTGAGCCCCAGGTGTACCTTGTTTTCCTTTGAGGGGATAGTGAAGGGGTTGAGGGAGGGAAGGACAAGGGCAGGGCCTGAGCTTTTGGTCAGAAGTTACACTTCCTAGGTACATTTTTATACTTCAAGTATTGAAATGGGGCAATAAAGACGCTCTGAATGAAGGATCATTAAATGATCTGTTGGTGGGCATTGGCTCAGTGTCTGTTTTTAATCCAGGAGCTAATGCTGTGCAATGAGTTCTGCTTCACGTGAAGGGGGAGGCAATGTCAGCCTGTGAATCAGCATGAGCCATCGAGCACTGGACAAACTGTGCTCAGGGAGCCGCGGTTTCCTGTCCTGTTCCGGTAGTTTGGTTTTTCACGGAATGTTCTGCATTTACTGCACTTGCTGCATCCTCACCGTGGGGCCGCGCTGGTCGCGCAGCGCGGCCCGAGCAGCGGGGAATGCGCGGTACAACCATCCCGGTGCCCGGGCAGCGGGGAATGCGCGGTTCTGCCATTCCG
>NW_024581277.1:0-13635 GCF_017639235.1 Corvus kubaryi
AGGAGCTCATGGCCACGAGCTGCTTCCATGTGTGGAGGCTGTCTCACTCAGAACCTTTCCGGAGGGATTCCATTTCCCAAGCACCTTTGAAGACCCAGGGGCAGTGACAAGAAGGATGGGGCAGGGCAGGGGACCTGTAAATGGTGATGCATCAGAGTGAATGTCACCCAGCAGTTGTGGCTATTATTCAGGCCAAACAGATTTGTTTGGGTTTAGTTCATGTGGTGACATCTACCTTCAGGTAGCCTGTGTCTTATATGCCCTTTTATTTTGTTTTTATATTCTCCCAAATATGAAGTTTTTGATAATTGGGAAAGATCTGTTGTTTGTGTGTCTCTCTGCATGCCCCAGAGGTGTTATTCACATGATAAGGATGGAACTTATCACACGATGTGTTATTATGTGTTATTGCCACCGTGAATTTACCACAAGCTTTTGGCTACCTGTTCCCACTGAGCTGTTGTAGCCAGTGTGATTAGAGCTATCTCTGATGGCCAAAGTCCTTAAGCAGTCTCAGCCTCCTGCAGAGATCCTGCTGCTTTCTCCACCAGCAGGTAGAGCCTCTGACAGAAGAATATCCTCCAGGATATTCTCCAGTTTATACCAGTGAAGAGTTTTCACTCTCCAAACATGTTATTGGATATTGTGTGATGTTTCAAAAGTAGAAGCAGATGATTTGGGAAGGGATTCTTAGGTGGACACAGTTCAGACTGTAGCTGAGGCAGGTCCCAGGCTTTACAGACCTGACACAACAGAGATTAGAAAACACACATAAAGAGAGACTTCTTAAAAGGCTTTTTATGTCTTTAAGACAGCCCTGTACACGTGAGGTTGAGATAACTAAAAGACTAGGCTTTTGCAAGAGGAGGGGTAAAAGACCACCACATCCTCTCATACAAGGCACTTGGTGACCATCAAGTAATAATGGCTTGTGGTCAGCAGTGACCCAGGCCAGAGCTGGAAACATGACCCGTCACCTCAGGGTGAAAGGTCTCGTATCCTGTCACTGATGACCCACACACAGCGTCCGCTCCATGTCCACAGGCTCTGAATTCAGCATGGCTGCGGAGACATTGTGTGTGTGTCTCTCAGTGGCTGGTCTGGACCTTCTCTGGGTGCAAACAGAAGAGAAAAGTGCTCCCTGTTGTTACGATCTGGTTTAAACTCAGAAAAGCAAAGCAAGCTAAGTCTCTGTGCATAAACTGGAAAGAACTTAGAAGGTTCAAAATATTCCCAGAAACGAGATTAAAACCAAACGAGGCTAGATGTTGTTGCCAAAAAGTGGATGTATTTTATTTAATAGTAGAGAGGCAAAGAGAAGGGAAGAGAAAAGAAAGAAAGAAATGGAAAAAAGAAGTGTGCGTGGGGGTGGGGGAACAGGGAGAGGGGTTGGATGGAAGCCCATCACCCATCTGAGGGTGCCAGCGACGTCTCGTTGCTCCCCTCCATCCGGTCTGCCGGTGGTGAGGGTCCCCCGTGGGCGCCGTGGCCACGCCACCACATGCTGCCGCAGCCGAAGGGTGCAGAATTCCGTGGGTTAATGCACACTTTGGGCCAGGCGGGAACGCCCACGTGCCTCTCTTGCAGGGGCCGGCTTGACACTGTCCCTTGCAACACTGAGGGTCTGTGGCATCATCTCTGGTGCTCTGCTGCAGGGTCTGGGGGCCCCTGTGCTGGGCCATGTCACCCCTTCTGCTGTGGATGAGCTTCCTCCCCCCGGTGAGGACCCCGCAGCTGGGCTCTGCACAGTGGAGGATGGGCAGTCACTGCGTCTGTGACCACCAGCTTTTCCAAGGTACCCAAAGCCCTTCATCCCCCCACCCTTTGGTGGAGGGTCTGCCAGCCTGGCAGCTGATAGCCCTGGGGCTATGGTCTCCACCTTTGGAGGTGTTAAGCCTGTGCTCAGTGAATGTCCCCAGCTCTGAGTTGTTACTTTATCTTATCTTCATCAGTGAGCAGGGTACAGCCTCACTCTGGGCCCCATTCAGGGTTCGGTAGTCTTTTTTGCAGCTTTTGTAATACAGTTTTAAAAGTCCTTTAAGAAAATGTTTAAGTCATGAACTATAATATTTCAGTCTCTGACACCTGTAAGCAGAGAACCAGTGTGCACTGGCTTCCTCCTCCCCAGGGTGAGGAGACTCCTGTCCGGGCAGTGGTGGGCCATACCCTTCCTTTCCAAGAGCAGCCGTGCTGCTGGTGCTCCCCTCTGCTGCTCTGTGTCCCTGCTCCCCTTCCAGCCCCGTTGTACAGGCACAAATCTGGTTGTGGCCGTTGTGTGCAGCTGTTCCGGAGCTACAGGAGCTGCTGCAGGCAGCCAGTGAGCAGTGTGACCCTCAGAGTGTGTGTCCTCAGCCCATCTGTGCTTGTGTTCTCCCAGTGCCAGGCCTGAGACCTCCCAAATCCACCTTCTTCCCTGTCGGCCCTTTTCCATCCCCTGTCAGAGAGCTTGTTCTGTGATGGCACCACAGTGGGCCACCAGCTGAGCAATGCCTGTCTCAGGGACAGTTGCCCCCTGCCATCAGGGCTTGGGGCAGGGTTTACCCAAGTAGAATTTTCCATTGTTGTTCCCCCTGCTTCAGTGACAGTTTTCCAGAGGAGCAGCCAGCAGAACTTGTGGTGATATTTTATTATGTACACAAACCAAACCAGAAACCATCAGAAAGTAGGTTGAGAGCTTTAATGGTTTCATTCTTTGCTTCTGTTTTTTAGAATGGAGAACTGGAGTTTTCCAGAAACACATGTACACAGGTACACACCAAATGCTCCTGAAAATTGATATATGGTAATCAGGTTTTTTCCTTAGATTTTAAAAAGAAATCCACCGTCTAGGGATGAAACACTAGATCAAGCATCAGGGTTAACACCTGAGCTTACTACAATCTTGACTTTTTGACTGGGTGAATAATGTAATTCATATCACAGATAGGCCAAATATCCTCCTCACTGTCTCGACCTAAAGATGCAATTAGTGCATTTTCATAGGGGGCACGATCCTGTTCACACCCCTGGCAGAGCAGAATTAATCCAGCTGTGCTGCACCCAGCTGGGGGCTGCAGGAGAGCGTCAACAGAGAGCGGAGCTGCAGAGCTGAGACCCCGCTCCTGTACCAGGCACAGGCAGCTGGCCCTCAGTGGGACGTACAGACCTTACAAGGTTTGGCAAGTTTACTTGACCAAATCCCTCGAGCGACTTAGAAGGAACAAAGGGAGACAAAAATAGATTGATGGGCTGTGTCAGGAGAATTGCAAGTGTCAAAAATATCTGTTGCTCAGGGCAGAGGAAGATGGAAGTGACTGGAAGAGGCCAGAGTTCAGGACTGGATTTATAAGGCTCCTTCTGGCGCTGATAGTATTACATTGTCATATCTGCACGTGCGTTGCCAGAGTCAGGGTGACTCTTTATCCTCTGCTTTTCTTTTTTCTTAACGAGATTTTCTTAAAGGTTTTTTCAAAAGGCATCACAAGGAGCATTGCTCAGCCAGGGCAGCCTGGAGACAAAGAACAGGGCTGCCTGCAGCAGGGAGCGAGGGCAGGGTGCGAGCAGGTGTGTCCTGGGAGAGGTGCACGTCTCTAGGGAGCACAGCACCCTGCAAAGCACCTAAATTCAATGTCTGTGCTGTGGGAGAGGATCCACTCACAGTGCTCAAGGGCAGGGGCACAAGAAGGACATCAGTGCACATTACTGTTACTATCTTCTGCTGCGTTAGATAAAAGAGATGGAGTGTGTGATAAAAACACGGGACAGGCTGTGGTGTTTTTCCAAAAAAGCCTTTCAGTTGGCTTCTCTGGGGCTGAGCTCAGCGCACATTAGGGGAGGACCTGGCGCCAGGGGAGGACGTGGCCAGGGCAGGCAGAGCCGCTCTGCCGGGGCGGGACCCAGCTCGGGGCTGTCAGAGAGCCCGGCAGCCCCGCTTTGCCGTGTGAGCTGGCTGGTCCCTGTGCCTGCGCTGGATCCACTCTCTTGTTGGAGCAGATTTTATCCCATGGTGTACATTTGTTCTCTGGCAAGCTGGAAGCTACAATTTATTATTAAAATTGATTGGCTCCAGTGCAGGGAAAACGATCACAAGGAAACCCTATTACAGTTTTTCACTATCCCCATTATTTATTTTTAAGTGCTATTAATATTCCTGAGCCTGGACAAGGAAGAAGATGAGAGGTGGTATCCACCCCTGCTGCTCACAACTTGAGGCCTGGCAGCACCAGGTCTCTTGGAACAATTGGGCATGTTGGGAAGCTTTTGCCCTCAATCTGCCTCTGGCAAATGCTAATGGAAGTAGAGCTGAAAATATTTGCAAAATGGTAAAATAGGCTTATTAGTATCATAGACTGGATAGGTTTTATTTTTTTCTCCCTAGTAACGAGCTCTTTTTTCTTACCTCTGTGATGTCACTAGCATTAATTACGAGGTCTTTGATAGAACTGAAGTTAAGGAACAAGGTATGTTGTAACTCTTGGGACATTTTCTATGGAAATAATTGTTCAGAAATACTATATTTCAGGAAATGAGCACAAGTTCAGGAAGACAATGTGTTATGCTGGCTAGTTTCACGATAGATGGTTGGTTTTTTGTTTTTTCCTACTATTTCAGAGAACTCATGTAGTAGCTTGTGATGGAAGCCCCAGAGGCTCACCTCACTAATTGAGCTGGCTTTGTACCTACTGCTGTGAGTGTCATTTGTGATGTGAAGCACCGAAGCACTGCACAGCACTGACGTGGATCACGCTCTCCAGCCCGTTAGGATTCTGTGACAAATTCTGATCTGGACGGAGTGTCTAGGTGGAAGATGGGATTGGCGTAGTCTTTGAAAAAGGAAGGTGTAGAGCAGCATGAGCAGAAATGGAGCACTAGGCACAGAAAATGTGGTTGGCACCTGGTTTATCTTCTTTTCTGCCTGAGCCTGTTAGCAGGGGCAGTCAGAGCTGGAGGCTGAGGCTGTTATAAAGCTGAGCTCCTGCAGCTGCTTTCCCAGGAATTTCTGATTATCAAATGGTCAGACATATATAAAAGACTGAGATGCTGTTAGTATCCTCATTCTTAATATTTGTCAGTAAATAACAGACTATTCTTGCAAAAGCATTTTTAACCCTTGACTTGCCAATGTTAACCTCCAGTGGGGATGCAGATTACTTCAGCAGGCACCAATCCCCGCAGTGAATTCAGCAATTTGGCTTCAGTAGGGGCTGGCATGCATAAGGAAATCTGGTTTTTAGCCCAGAAGCTCCACGGTGTTTTAGAGGTCAGTATGTAACTTCAAAGTGTTCTTCAAAGGTTTTCAGGTAAAAATACCCGTAGGAGATATGAGTTTGGCATCCCAGTCTATTTGATTGATGTGTGATTTCTTATAGAAGAGTATGTGGCTGGAATATCTATTGTTAGGGAGCTTTTCAAAAGCTCCTCCTCAGAGGGGAGTGAGCCACCAGTGTCTTGGTCCCTGCCTGGGCCAGCAGAAGGAGCCTTCACAGCTCCTGGATCCTGATCTGTGCAGTTCCTATTTCTCAAGTACAAAAGGTGGATGACTGTTTTTATACCTCCTTCGAGCAATGAAATCCTCATGCCAGGACTGGCTCTTGGTAGTAATAAAAGTTGTAGGAAGGACCTTTGCAAAGTAATTTGCTGTTGTCATTCCAATAACCATGGCATAAGTGGAGATACTGCACAAAATTCTTCATATACTCAGTACTGATCTCCACAGAAGCCAGGACGAGACAGACACAGAGAAAGAAGCTTCATATTACCTTCAGAAGCACATCTCTCAAACAGAATTGAAGGACATTGTTAGAGAAAAAAGGGGAAGCAGGCAACTTCAGATATATCTGAAAGTGAGACAGAGGAGTCTGTCCTCCCAAGGAAGCTTTCATCCTAGCAAAATGCTAACAAGATGAGCCAGCAGACAGCCAAAGGCTGACGGGGGGATCTGGCAGCCTCCCTCACATCCCATCGGATCCTGCCTGGAAGGTGATCTGTGAGGCAGATTTGAAATTGCAAGCATCCTTTAATAATGTAGAGCAAAATAACATTCTCAAAGGGAAGGAAGGGATGATAAATGAAATAAAGTGCAATTCTATAAGGAAGATTTACTATACCATTGTTTTTCATGACAAAACATGTTTTATTTTGTGCAGCACACATCTGGCCTGATTGACTGTAGTAGCACCCTGGTTTCTCACAGTTCCTTATTTCTCAGTCAACACAAAGCTACAGAAATGAATTGAAAACAGCTAATAATGGTGAAACATGGTCAAGGTTGACTTTAGAGTTCACTGAATTTCCACTCTGCCTCCTAGAGATATTAAAGTGTTAAATTCTCAGCAGTAATGGGTGGTATCAAAATGTAAGCTCTCCAAAATAGTATTTGCTGAGTTTTAACAGACAGCAACACAGGTATTTTCTAACTTTTATTCCTTATACTTGTAATAGTTCATAATGAGTTAAAAAATTAAATGTCCCACATCCTCTCCAAATTTGGAAGCTGACATGAGCAGTCCTTTTCCCTAGTTTGCCCTGTACTGTGTTCCCACATACTCCCCTGCCAGCCCTCTCTAACTGTCCTCCCCTTTCTTGCAGCATGCAAGAGGAAAGAACAAGAACACGGGAAGGATAGAGGGAATACACCCAAAAAGCCTCGGTTGGTCTTCACTGATGTCCAGCGTCGAACTCTACATGCAATATTCAAGGAAAATAAGCGTCCGTCCAAAGAATTACAAATCACCATTTCCCAGCAGCTCGGGTTGGAGCTGAGCACCGTCAGCAACTTTTTCATGAATGCACGGAGGAGGAGTCTGGATAAGTGGCAAGACGAGGGCAGCTCCAATTCAGGCAACTCATCTTCTTCATCAAGCACTTGTACCAAAGCATGAAGGAATAACCACGAACTAAAACCTCGGTGGAAAAGCTTTAAAAATAAATAAATAATTAAATAAAGACAGACCAGGACCTCAAAATAGCAGGTTTATACTTAGAACTATTTGAAAAAAATATTTATAAGTCCAAAGAAACCAAAGACTTATTTCACCTGCATTATGACTTTGTTCTAAGACACACACTTTAGTAGGATGACGACTTGCAAAAAACAGAGAGGAAGAAGAAAGCGAGGTGGAGGGAATGAAACGGAAAGCAAAGAGAAGAGGAGCAGACCACTGGTCTTACACCTTTGCCCATCATCATCTTCACCGTACTTGGCTGTTTAGTGGTTTGGAGCATAGTGATTTCCTGTCATTGAACAGACACCCCTTTGGATACAGCTCTTCATGTCCACAGCAATTGCCACGAAGGTGTTCCGTGTATCCGTACTGCGTACACGCCAGTGGGTAGGGACTTAGTCAGGGCTGGTCTCCAGAGAGGGCTGTGCCATGGCACAGCTGACAAAGCGTGGAGTCGTCTGAATTCCTTGGAACGGTAGTGTGATTTTTGCTGTTTCACAGTTTGAACTTAGCTGGTGCAATGCCTGGAAACAAGTTCAAACTAGGCAAAGAAATTTTGAATGGTACCTAAACCAGTGCATTCTCTTTGTTTGTTAAGGAATGTTCAGATTTAAAAAAAGGAAAACTATTCCATCCATAAAAAAATCGACTAGCTACCAAAGAACACATTTAATAATTATATTGCAGGTATTTTTTTGCAATGATTTTAATATTCCAAAGCTATTTTTACACAAATACTATGTAGAGTTATAGGTATAAACTAATCTAACTGTATAACACATAAAACTTGTAATCAAGACTGTTATTTGCAATTAGTAAAACCACATTATCGTTTCTTTCCATGATTGGCAAGAAAGAATGTCACCCGAGGAGATCACAGCCCCTGGCAGAGCACGGGAACCGAGAATGGGATGCTGCTTCCATTGAACTCAGTGAGCCCTTTCCTCACTGGCTTCCACGGGAGCACACGAAGGAGCCACGTGTTAGAGCCGAGTGACACTGTGTGACATGTGTGACATGTGTGACATGTGTGACATGTGTGGCACTGTCCCCAGGCGCTGTCCCCGGCCGGAGCCCGGAGCAGCCTGGGCGCGGAGTGGCTCAGCTCTGCCATCTAGCCTGCGAACAGGAGACCTGAGGCACTCAGGGTGCAAAAATGAAGCGAACTGAGGGATGCAAAACCACAGGGCTCAGCGTTTGATCAATACTCATTGACATTAGTGAGCTTTTTTTTACCTATCGACTTTTCCAGGCAAAGGAATAGTAATAGCTTTGAAGGCTCGTGGTCTTTTCCTATTGAAAACAGTGGTACAACATCAGTTAACGTTGGTGGGAGGAGCTCCAAGAGGAGCTCCAGCAGTGCTTTTGGAAGGAGGAATTGTGAACCCTCTGAAGTCAAGAGCAAAATTCCCCTGACACCGAGTTACAGCCTGATGTTTTGTGGCTTTGTATCTATGTGTAGCAGGCTGAGCTTTTGTCCCACGCATTCTTTCTTGCTCATCTATTAGTCAGGATAATGCATGAAATAGTTTAAAGTTTGTAGCTGAAAAGCTTTAAATGCTCTGTTGCTAACAGACCCATAGGAGAGAAATCATCCCGTTCCTACTCTGATAAAATTAAAGAGAAAAGTGTGCAACATCTGCATATTAAATTTTAGTGTAAGGGGAAAATAGACTTTAAAAACCATACATGTGCCTGTTAGATTTCTAACTGGTATTTCAAATTACTGTAGTAATCATGCTAGGTATATTAAATTCCAAAATAACCAAATATGCAGGTATAGGCCCAATGTGAGGACTAGAAATAGGTAATCTTACTTACAACCTTTTTGGTTTTAAGAGTTAAAAAAAAGAAAAGAAAAAGGAAAATTCAAGGTAAACTAGAATCCAAACACTATAAACAGTAGCAGATACTGGTTTGGGGGATGAAGCCCACTCAAAATACCAGTGACATCAAAGTAGAGCAACTTTTGTAGCACCACTTATTTCCCAAGAGGACAGGGTCTAGTCAAGGTTCAGGGTATACAGTTTATTTCCACTCAGTGTTTAGAATACAGATGACATATCTCTTTATTAAAATAAAGTGAAATAAACCCAATATTTTTGGCACTGAATATTTCTCCGTATTTCAGTATGTTAAGCCCACTTTAAGGCTGACAAAGCAATTGTCTATGAAAATGGAATCTAATCTGGAAGTTTTTTGAGTCTCTAGCTTACCTTAAATTTTAGCAAGCTTTCTTTTGAAGTGTTCCATCCCCACAGAGACATAATTGACATGGGAACATTAATAAGATCACATATAAAGTACCTTATGAACGCCATCTCATCAGTGTAAGGTTAGTAAAGGACAGTGATAACTAACGGTTTAGTTTTTTCCAGCCAAACACTGCTTTGTAACGTACCTATAGTTTAGAGAATAAAGCCTTATTTATTTAAAACTTGAGAATTTAAAAATGCAGGGAAATTCAAAGTACATTGCCACATTTTTAGTATTTCCATTGTATTGTCTTTATAGACTACTTGCTGAAACCAAAGAGAACTTTCATACCAGCATTAAATTTGCACCCAATATGCAATTTCAGGATCTGTGATACTCACACATGCAAGCCCCTAAATAGGACAGTGTATATGTACATGCACACACATGTCCACACACACTCAAACTGATGCACAAGTTATAGATTTTAAGTGTTTTGGGTTTTTTACATGTCTGTTTAAGTATATATAAACCTTTTGGTTTTCTCTAAGCCATTAGGAACAAACCACTCTTCCCATAAGCAATACACGCCTCATACTCTGAACAGGCAGACAACACAATTTTCTTTAATTGCTTACAAAACATGAAGCAAATAACTCTGGAACTGCTCAGTCTACCTGGAAAGCTGTGGTACCTCTGAGCAGACTGCCCGGCCACACCGACTGAAGCATGGACAGGTTACCTGGTGCTCCCTTGCTCTGACTGGTGCCATTGCTCAACAGGGCACCCTCGAAGGGGAGTTTCTTCTAATGCTGCATTTAACATTACCCAGGAAACCTGTCTCCATCTGTTAGTGTTAGTCTTTCAGTTAATTTCATTCCTGACAAAATGGAAATTAGTTTCAAATTCAACAAGAGGATCTAAAACTCTGCCAGGAAGGATTAGGAGAGGGAGAAGAACCTGAAACAGTTTGGGAGCATCAGGAGATGGGGCTTCAGTCAAAGATGACTCCATGGGCAAGAGGGCATTAGGAACATGCATTCAGCTAACAGGCTGCATCCAAACCTGACCGCAGTGACCCACAGGGGGAGGCTGGCCAAGAGGTGAACTGTCCGCATCCATCCCCATTGTAAATGGCATCATTAGATTTCTAGGAAAAAAAGAACAAAACAAACAAAAAAAAAAAAATCCCCCTTCAGACCACCCCACAGCGCTCTGTTAGCCCTGCGTGGCTTTCCAGGGCCGCAGCCTCCTCTCCTTACTCAGGTAAAGCAAACCCCACCAGAGCGAGCCAGCCAGCAACGGGGCTTTCGCTTGAGAAGTTGTTCCTGGCACCCCACGCCAGGAACAAATTCCCAAGCAGCCGAGTGGCCGGGGTGGCCTGGCGTGAGAGCAGCCCCAGGGCTGCCCGTG
Source organism: Corvus kubaryi (assembly GCF_017639235.1). Classification (NCBI taxonomy): domain Eukaryota; kingdom Metazoa; phylum Chordata; class Aves; order Passeriformes; family Corvidae; genus Corvus; species Corvus kubaryi. The sequence continues at coordinate 10,533 of NW_024581277.1, forward strand.
GGCACCGCTCTTCTCCTGGGGTTTCAGGATAAGGCCGTGGTGGTGGTGGGCACTGGCCCGGGGGCTGCTGCTGCCCGGACGGCTCGGAAACACTGCTGAGCTTATACCAAAGAGTCTTAGGACACCTCTCCTCACCTGAGTTGTAAACAAGACATTTTTACCCCAAAAAAACGTTCCTTCTTTCTACTACTCTTCCTCCTATCCTCCTCCTCTTCCTCCTCCTTTGTACATAGGGATGAAAACTATGCATTTAGCAAACAAAGAGAAAGCACTTACCCTTTTCTATCTCACTGCGTTTGGGTGCATTCAAAGGCCCAGGGGCTAATTTTGAGACTTTGCTTAGCCTCCTGGTTTATTATTGTGGTGTGGTTAGCTTTACAATACATTTGGTAACTATTTGCTAAAGACAAAGAAGCAAAAGGTAAGGAATAGCTACTTCCACGTGTTAAAAAAAAAAAAAAGAAAAAAAAAGAAAAAAAAAGTGTGTAAAGATCTACTATTTATAGTGTGAACCAAAGACGCTACCTCACTCGATTTCCATTGGTGATTTTAATCACATTGATGATACCAAAGAATACCAAAGATTTTTCATGCACGGCCTTGGTCTGGAAAGGGAACTCATCCTCCTTCTTACTCCCATCCCCCCGACCCCCTTCCTCACCTTCACTCAGTGTGTAACCTTGTCTTCATTCTTAGTGGTAATGCTGATAACCTTACGATAACTTCTCTTGCTACAACTGCTACTACTGATGATAAGGATAATAATAATAATAATAATAAATAATAAAGCTCTAGGCAAACATGTTGCAAACTTTGTAAACTCATAGGACGAGTGCCTTGCTTGAACCAAAGTGTTAAACCGCTGTTGACCTCTTTATCTCTCACCTTATACTCTTTGAATACCTCAGCCTGTTAGAAAGGCCACTAATGAAAAAAAGGAATAATTCTTCACCGTGGTGCTTTTTGCCGTGCAACCATGCAATGAAACTTTCTTTGATACCAAAGGAAAATGGTTTTTTTCCACTTTCTTGCTGACAAACCAAAGGTTCCCTCTTCTTTCCCCCAAAGCAGCTTGAGTCCCTCAGCCCAGACAGGCCGTGCATCGCTTTTACCAATTCCTCCAAATACCTCATAGTAATAAATCTTTAGGGTTATGTTGTATAGAGAGTCTATGTGATAAGGCAGAACTTACTAGTTTGATAATTGTTAAGGTTACTTAAAAAAAGCTTTATAATTCTTATTTATTTTGTAGGGGTTGTTTTGTTTGTATATTCCTTTTATATTGTTTGGTTTGGGTTTGGGTTTCTTCTTTTTTCCTCTTTTTTTGGCAGAACTTCTCTGTTATACTCAAGGAAGATCATATTCCTGGGAATGTTTCGAAGTGGGTAAAGATCGCTGTTTGCAATGAGTGCAAGAAAGGGAAACATGGCTTCAATTACTTTTCTTCCAGCTAGGATGCTTTGTGTTTGCTAGTCGATGTTCTTTTCACAGGGTAAAAAAAAATATTCTCTGCTGTGATAAATGGTTCCTATTTTTTCTCTATAATGTGCTGTGACTTTTAATTTAATTCCATTTTGTATACGCTTATTTAATCACTGCTTTAATTTATGACTATGTAGTTTTGAAAAAAAATTGTATATAGTAGATTCAAAAATGGCCAAAGCTTTATGTTACAATCTTTTCATTCTTGATGCTGAGATGAACTGAAGGAGAGTGCTTCTCTTGACTGCAGGGTGTATCTTCAGCCTTGTCTTGGCATGCACTTCCACCTGTGTTACAAACACTGCCAGGTTACCCCCCCAGGCCTCCCTTCCCCCCAACTTGTACATGCCAAAATAAGTGTTTCAAGGTAGTACTTTCGTCACTTAGAAAGCAGAAAGGCATTATTAGTGTGTTTTTTCTTTAATTTATTTGTCTTTTTCTAGAAAGATTGCTTTGTGGGTGAGACCCGCACATCCAAAGAATTTAAAAGTCGTTTAATGTTTAAAAGCACTGGCATTTGTGAGAGATTTTGCTGAGTTTTTCTTTTCCTTCGCCATTCGCACGGGTAGCGCAAGCAAGCAGCAGGCGCAGGCCTTGGGAGAAAAGCTGACTTGAATCTGGAAACCTTGCTCACGGAAAGGCCTCTGCGGCGGGCCAGGGGGCTCGGAGCGGCTCGGGGTGGGGGCCACCACAGGTCACCTGCTCCCCAGCCAGGGCCCGCAGGCAGGGATGGGATGGGGTCCCTGGGGCACAGCCGGGTCCCCCGGGAAGCTGCAGCTTCTCCCAGGCTCAGGCAGCAGCAGCACCGCAGAGCCCCGGCTGCGGGTGGGTGCGGAGGGACCTGTGCTGGGTCCCTGCGAGGGGCACCGAGCCTGCCCGGGCTCCCCGCGGCTCCAGGGGGGAACAGGGCAGTTTGGAGTTGAAAAGCAAAAAAAAAAAAGGAAAGAGTAAGGACAATGATACTTCCGCAAAGCTGATGATGGCATCATGGCACAGAGAATAGGATGCCACTCACTCGTGTTTTATTTTGCATAAAGACTAGATTCTGGTTCAGCTAAATGTTGTGTACTGACACGGTTTGTGATGGCTGTAAATATTTCCTTTCCAGTGCGGTAGCTGAGCCCCAGGTGTACCTTGTTTTCCTTTGAGGGGATAGTGAAGGGGTTGAGGGAGGGAAGGACAAGGGCAGGGCCTGAGCTTTTGGTCAGAAGTTACACTTCCTAGGTACATTTTTATACTTCAAGTATTGAAATGGGGCAATAAAGACGCTCTGAATGAAGGATCATTAAATGATCTGTTGGTGGGCATTGGCTCAGTGTCTGTTTTTAATCCAGGAGCTAATGCTGTGCAATGAGTTCTGCTTCACGTGAAGGGGGAGGCAATGTCAGCCTGTGAATCAGCATGAGCCATCGAGCACTGGACAAACTGTGCTCAGGGAGCCGCGGTTTCCTGTCCTGTTCCGGTAGTTTGGTTTTTCACGGAATGTTCTGCATTTACTGCACTTGCTGCATCCTCACCGTGGGGCCGCGCTGGTCGCGCAGCGCGGCCCGAGCAGCGGGGAATGCGCGGTACAACCATCCCGGTGCCCGGGCAGCGGGGAATGCGCGGTTCTGCCATTCCG
>NW_024581278.1:0-16452 GCF_017639235.1 Corvus kubaryi
CTCGTGTGCGGGAGCTGGAGAATGAGCTGGAGGCTGAGCAGAAGCGCCATGCTGAGAGTGTCAAGGGTCTCCGCAAGTCTGAGCGTCGCGTCAAGGAGCTCAGCTACCAGGTGGGTTGCCTGAGGTGGTGCTGGAGGTCAGCCACTCTCCCTGTGGCCACAGGGCCTCATATCTCATGCTGTACATGACTTAGAACATGGCTGACCTGCTGGACATATAGACATGGGTAAAGTAGACCACCCACTGCCTCTATGTCTGATACTGTAGTGGGACCCAGAACGTGGTTGGCCCAGTGGTCATGAGCCACCACGGCCACCTCTCAGTGTCCCAGCATCCATGGGATCTCTGCATGATCCAGAACCTCAGGTGGGACCTCATCAGGGGCAAGAGGATACCTTCACACAGAGAGACAACCCGCTTTCTGCCCCACAGTTGAGGACACCCACAGATCTAGAGAGGCTCCAGTCCCCAAGAACATCATTAACTGTTTCCTGGCCCTCACTGCTCTGGTGGTGACTCAAAGCACAGGTAGGGTCAGGTCCTGATCCACATGTGTCTCACCCTACAGACGGAGGAGGACCGTAAAAATATGGTCCGGCTCCAGGACCTCGTGGACAAGCTCCAAATGAAGGTCAAAGCCTACAAGCGACAGGCAGAGGAGGCGGTGAGCACTGGAGGGATACCTGTGGGACCACCCCCCCCAGGAGGAGACAGGGTGGGATTGGGGTGTGGCAGAGGATGTGGGGAGTAGCAGGGGACTTGTGGTCAAGGGGTGGGGTGTCAGTGGGTGAGGAGAGTAGGTGAAGAGAAAGTTGGTAGGTGGTGGGATGGAGAGATGGTGGTGGGAGGGATGGATGGATGGATGGATGGATGGAACGCTAGATGGATGGTTAGTTGAGTAGATGGTTGGGTGGCTGGAATATGGGATGTCTGGAAGGACAGGTGGGTCTATTGTGGGCCAAATGGAGTAATAATAAAGTCAGATATATGGAGAGCAGCTGGGATAGCAGGAGGCCAGAGAGAGCTGTGTGGGAGCCTGACTGATGTCCCTGCCCCCTCAGGAGGAACAGGCCAACACCAACCTGGCCAAGTTCCGCAAGGTGCAGCACGAGCTGGACGAGGCAGAGGAGCGTGCTGACATCGCCGAGTCCCAGGTCAACAAGCTGCGGGCCAAGAGCCGCGACATTGGAGCCAAGGTGGGACTTTCTCTCCCCACAGGTGCCTCATGGCTGTCCCACAACAGCCCCACGCTCACACTTCCTTTTTCTCCTTCTCCATCAGAAGGGACTCAACGAAGAGTGAAGCTCTGGATCCCCCAACAATATCCCCTGGACCTCCAAGTGGCCCACCCCCACTCCCAGCTCCCTAACCTTGGTCAGCCAATAAAAAGCATTGAGCAGCACCAGTTTGTGTGGGGCTGGGTTTGTGTGGGGAGGGTGGGGTTACCCCATGGCACAGCACCCACAAGATGTCTAGCCCACACAAGATCACCAACCAGTGTGCAACCCAGTGTGCCCCACAGCATGATGCAATCAGATCCCTAATGCAATGTGATGTGAACCATGGGCTGCCCCTCAACCTTGAGCTGCCCCACAATGTATCTCTATCTGCCCCATGGTGTTCTGCAGCCTCAACCTGCTCCACACCAACCTAGATCCATGTGGGGGAGAGACAAATCTGGGGGCAGATGTGGGGGTGGGAAGGGAGGGACCCCAGGAGGTGGGGGACAGCATCTGGGACCCCCTCATATGGGGCAGAGCCTGAGTGGACTCCTCGGGCATGTCCTGGCTCCTGAGTTGCACCTTCTCCTGCTGCAGGGGCTGATGTCCCTCTATCCTGGCCTCAGTGTTCCCCTGGGCACCAGCTGCTCCGTCCCACTGCACGCCATGTCCCATAACCCCCCATGCCCTACTGACGCTCTGTCCCATGTCCCTCCATTGCTCTGAACTTTCCATCCATCACCCCACCACCTCTTGGCCCACCAGCCCAGTCTTCTCCATCTCTCATAGTCGTTCTACCTTCTCCATATACCCCCGGTCCCTCCATGTTCTCTATGTCCCACTGTCCCTCTGTCTCCGGCCTGTCCCTCCCCCTCCCAACTCCTCTGTCCCCCTCCCCTTCCCCCCTCACCCTCCCTTCCCCTGGCCATCTGTCGCCCCATCCCTCTCCGGTCCTGGCGGCGCCACATGATGGACCCCAGGGGACCCCGGCGTCCGGGCGGCTCCCTCCCCTGCCGAACTCGGGCCGAGGAGGGGTGGGGTAGTATCTCTATGGGGCTCTATATGGAGTCTGTGGGGCGCTAAAAAGACTCTATGGGGATCTGTGGAGACTCTCTGTGGCTCTATGGAGCAGTTATGGGGCTCTATAAGGGCTCTGTGCGGCAGAGGAGAGTGTCTGTGGGGCAGGGGAGGGGGATCTGTGGGGCACAATGGGGAGGTGGGGACCTCCCCGCCCACGGGAATGTGTCACCTCGCGGGAACGCTTGTCACCTCCTTGATGACAAAGTGGACACGCTGTTCGGGGACTGCTGCCAGACCCCCCCGTCCCTCAGACCCCTACTAGCCCCATGGCGCCTCACTGGGGGGGACGAGATAACAATCTCCCCCCATCCTCCCCGCCGATGTTTCCCAATATAGACCTGGCAGGGTTGAGCTGTCACCACCCCATGGGTGACAGGACATTGGCCAGGGACCCAGGCATCCAGGCCCCATAGGCACCCCCTTCACAAGGGTCCCAGCAGTCCTAGCCCCATAGATCCCCTCCACGCACAAGGAACCCAGGCATCTGAGCCCCACAGAATCATCACAAACCCCACCGAAGCACCCTGGTCCCTATAGATCACCCACACACGGGACCCTGGTGCCTGGGCTCCCTAGTTTCCCCCCCCACACAAGGGATCCAGGCGTCTGGGCTCCATTGACACCTCCTACACAAGAGACCTAGGCACCCAGGCCCCCTGGACCACCCCACATCCAACCCCTACAAGGGGTCTGGACAGCCCTTGCTCCAGGGCTCTGGATAGCTCTGCCCCATAGATCATCCTGTGGGGTGAATATGCAGGTCCTGGATGCCTGGGTCACTGGAAAGATGCCATCTTGTGGCTGGGGAAGCGGAGGGAGCTGCCCCCCTCCTTCTCCCTTATCAGCCACCCCCTCCCCAGGAATGCTCCTCCCCTCCCCATCCCAGGATGGTCTATAAAGGCCGTGGGGCTGCGGGGCTGGCATAGGTGTCTGCGTGGGGCAGAGAGAGACAGGGTGGGAATGTGGGATGTGGATATGAAGAGCTGAGGGAGTATATGGGGGGGTTTTGGGGTGCACAGGAGGGTTATGGGGCACATGGGGATCTATGGTGCAGAGGAATGTGTGGGGGATATGGGGCACAGGGGGGCTATGGGACACATACTGGTTCTCTGGGGTGTGGGGACCTGTGGGGCACACATGGGGTTACAAGGCACAGAAGACCTGAGAAGCACTGAGGGGAACTGTGGGGGACAGAGATCTATGGGGGCACAGCCATCTAGGGGACACTGATTGTCTATGGGGTACATGGGGTCTATGTGGCAAAGAGATCTATGGGCCATAAAGAGGTTTATGGGGCAAAGAGTGTCTGTACGGGGCACGGGGTGCAGCCCTACTCACCCTCCGCATGTTTCTCCAGCTCCCTTCATCTTACCTGCTAGATCCACAGACTCCAGGTGAGGGCGATGCTGTGGGGCAGCATGGGGATGGGTGCTTCGGGAGGTGTGCTGCTATGCTGCTATAGGGTGTATGTGTTGCTATAGGGTCTGCACATCACTACAGGGGGTCCATACTTTGCCATGGGGGTCTGCATGTGGGGCTGTGCAGGACTCTAAGGTTCCCTGCATTGTTATGGGGGTCCCTGCAATGCTGTGCATCTCTGTGCATCACTATAGGGATACCTGAATCACTATGGGGGTCTGTGCATGGCTATAGGGGTCTTTGTGCTGCAGGGGTCCATGCATCACTCCAGGGGCTGGTGGTCCCTGGTTCTGGAGGTCCCTGCATCAGTACAGGAGTCTGTACATGGGGCTGTGCATGGGTATTGGGGTCCCTGCAAGACTATAGGGGTCTGTCCACAGCTATAAGGGGTCTGTGCACTGCTATAGGGCTCAATACATGGGGTCATGAATGGCTATAGGATTCTGTGCATGGGACCATACACGACTATGAGGACCTGTACATCGCTATTAGGGGTCCTTGAATGGCTATAGAGGTCCCTGAATCACTACAAGAGTCTGTGCATGGGGCAGTGCATGACTATGTGGGTCTGCAGTGGGCTATAGGGCTCCCTGTACATCTATAGGGGCCCATGCATGGGGCTGTGCACAGCTACGAAGCTCTGTGTCTGGCTATAGTGTCTCCCACAGCCAGAGGGGTCTGGGCATGGCTATAGGGGCCCATGCACAGCAATGGGCTCTGGCCAATGGGGTTGTGTGGGGCCATAGAACAAGGGGCGAGACCCTGCAGCCACAGCCTCACAGCCCCCCAGGTGATGCAGGGTCCCTGTCTGTGTGGGGCAGGATGGCGGACGCAGTGCTGGCAGCGCTGGGGGCGGCAGCCCCCTTCCTGAGGCCAGGGGAGCGGGAGCGGCTGGCAGCTCAGACCAGACCCTTCGACCCCCGCAGCGAGTGCTTCGTCCCCCACCCCCGGGAGGAGTTCGTTCGGGGGCGGGTGATGGGGCGCCAAGGCGGGGAGGTCAGCGTCCAGACTGAGCTGGGAGAGGTGGGCAGCTGGGAGATTGGGGTGGGTGAGGGGAGGGGGCAAGGGGCCATATGGGGCAAAGGATTAATGGGAGTAATGGACGGAGGGGTTAAGGATGGGAAGGGCTGATGGTGGGTGGGGGCATAGGAGGTGTCTGGTGGGGGAAAGAAGGGGGGTTAGGCATAATGGGTGAGGGGTTGGTGGGAAGTAGGGGGGTGAAGAGTTAAGGAGGGAGGGGTTAATGGGATGAAATTAATGGGGGAGGGGTCAAAGGAGGGAGGGGGGTTGAAGGTTTGGGAGGAGCAAATGGGGGAGGGGGAAACCAGGCTGATAGTGGTGGGGGCCCTGACCCATTGAAGACTTCCAACCAGTGGGGGGTGCCCCCCAACCCATAGGAGACTTCTCCCAACCCACGAAAGAAATCCTACCAACGGAGCACCCCCTACCCCACAAGGTACCCTCCAAGCCAGGGGGCACCTCCCAACTCCCACCCCCTTGTCTCCCCATTCCCCCCAGACGGTGACGGTGAAGGAAGCTGACATTCATCAGCAGAACCCCCCCAAATTTGACAAGATCGAGGACATGGCGATGTTGACCTTCCTCCACGAGCCTGCTGTCCTCTACAACCTCAAGGAGCGCTACGCCTCTTGGTTGATCTATGTGAGCCTTCCCACAAACCCCTGGGGCACCTGGGAATTAGATGGGGCCTTTCCCACAGCCTATGGGGTGGATGGAAACTAGTGACCCTTTCCTAAAGCTCTTGGGATACCTAGAACTAGATAGGTCTTCCAGAGAGTCTATGGGACACCTAAAACCTGGTGTGGCTTTTTCATGGACCCAAAGGACACCTAGAACCTGGTGGCCCTTCTCCAGCTCCCTTGGGCCACCCAGACCCAAGATATCCCATTTCTAGACCACCTCGGCCACCAAGACCTGAGATGTTGCATCCCCTGACCCCTCTGGTCACCTAGATTGAAGATGTCACTTCAATAGCCCCCTTGATGGGACACAAGATGTCCCATTCCAGACCACTTGGGCCACTGACACATGAGATGTCCCATCTCTGGATGTTGTGGGCCACCCAGACCCAAGATGCCCCTTCTCCAGTCCCTCTATGGACAACCAAAATCAGGACATCCTGTGACCACATCCTGTGGGCCACCTACACAAAGGATGTCCCCACCTGGTGGGGTGGCACCTCCTGAGTCTGACCCACCTGCCCTTTTCTCCAGACCTACTCAGGGCTCTTCTGTGTGACTGTCAACCCCTACAAGTGGTTGCCCGTCTACAATGCCGAGGTGGTGGCTGCCTACCGGGGAAAGAAGCGGAGTGAAGCTCCACCCCACATCTTCTCCATCTCTGACAATGCCTACCAGAACATGCTGACAGGTAAGGACATCCTGTGAGGACCTCAAACTAAACAACCCTACTCCAAAAAATGGCTCCTGCCTTAGACCTGGTCCTCACCTGGGAGGATGGAGAACCTCAGCCTCCACACCAAGATGCCAAGCATGTTTCCCAACTTCATCCCACTTGACTCCTCTCTTTTCTTGGCAGACCGAGAGAACCAGTCCATCCTCATCACGTAAGGCCCCACTTTGTCCAACCCTGCCCCATAGCAGTGGGGTGGGATGAAGGACCCACCAGGATGTTATGCAATATCTCACTGTTGCCCCCCCAGTGGAGAATCCGGGGCGGGGAAGACAGTCAACACGAAGAGGGTCATCCAATACTTCGCCAGCATTGCTGCCATTGGCGACCGCAAGAAGGAAGTGACCAATAGTAGCAAGGTGAGTGCCTCAGTCCATGTACCCTTGGCAAAGAGGGTCCCCCAGTGGTGTCCATACCCAGCATTGTCCCACCCCACCAGGGCACCCTGGAGGACCAGATCATCCAGGCCAACCCTGCCTTGGAGGCCTTTGGCAATGCCAAGACTCTCCGCAATGACAACTCATCCCGATTTGTGAGTGATCAGGGTGGGTTGTATGAGGAAGGGTCTATGGGGCAGTTTGTGGGACAGGGTATATGGTGTGGGATCTGCTGCAAGATGGCAGCCACCTCCACCTTCTGCTACTGCTTTCCCAGGGGAAATTCATCCGGATCCATTTCGGGGCCACAGGGAAGCTGGCGTCAGCTGACATTGAGACCTGTGAGTGGGTTGAGAGCCCAGCGAGAGGATGTCTTGTAATCCGTCATCCATCCATCCATGGACTTATCTATCCATGGATTTATTCATCCATCCTAGGACTCATCCATCTGTAGACTCTTCTATTCACCCATGAACTTCATCCGTCCCCTCAGGAACTCCATTCATCCATACATATCTCCCCTTCCTCCCTCCATCCAGTCACCTCTTCATCTCCATCTCCTCATCCCACCATCCACCTGACCCTCCATCTCCTATTCTTTGTCCCTCCATCTCCTTGTGTCTACCTCCCTCCCTCCTTGACTTCCCCCCCCTTGCCCAAGTCCATCCCTTCATCTATCTTCATGGTTGGTGGATCCATCATCTCATCCCACTATCCATCTGACCTTCCATTTTCCTCTCTTCTTCCCTTCATCTGCTCATCCCACCATCCAGACACCCCTCCTTTTCCACCTCCTTATCCTACCATCCATCTCTCCATATATGAATCCATCTCCTCACCCCAGCCTCCATCCTCCTTCTCTCCATACCCACCTCAGACCTCCTGGAGAAGTCCCGTGTCATTTTCCAGCTGAAGGCTGAGAGGAACTACCACATCTTTTACCAGATCCTCTCCAACAAGAAGCCAGAGCTGCTGGGTGAGTAGGATGCTTGGCCTTGAGTCTTCTACTTCCTCTCCTCCAATTCTCTGCTCCTTCCTGGGGCAATTGAGGATGATTTGGGGCTGTTTAGCCAGTGCAAATGCTCAGTTTTTGTCTCTATCCTGGGCCCACGGAGCAGAGATGCTTCTCATCACGAACAACCCCTATGACTACAGTTATGTCTCCCAAGGAGAGGTGACTGTGGCCTCCATTGATGACTCTGAAGAGCTGTTGGCAACTGACGTAAGTGGTGGGCTGGGCAGGTGGACATCACCTGGATGAATTGAAGGTGAAATGCCATGTGGATGGTTGAGATGGTAGAAGATGGATGGGTGGAGGAGGAACATAGGGATGAAAGGTGGATGATATGAAGGGTGGAAGATGGTAGGTTGGTGGAGTGGGATGATGTGGGGTGAGGGACAGAAGGTAGGACAGGAGGCAGGGGGTGGAGGAGGTTGTGGGTGAAGATAAAAACATGTCGGGGAGTCCTTAGGTGGACAGATGAGTCCACGGGTGAACAAGTCCTCAAACAGATGGATGGGTCCATGGGTGCATGGATGGAGTTAATGGTGAACGGATGAGTCCATGGATGGATGAGTCCATAGATGGATGAATCCATAGATGGATGAGTCTATGGATGGATGGATGGATGGATGGATGGATGGATGGATGAATCCATGGCGAGAAGTGTCCATAGATGGATGGGTGAATTCATAATGGGTGAGTCCTTGGATGGATGAGTCCTTGGATGGACGAGCCCTCAGATGGATGAGTCCTCACATGGATGGAGAATTTGACGAGCTGGAAGGGCAGAGGGACACACAAATGGTGGCCAGCAGAGAGCCATGACCACAGCTGGTGGCAAGGCCCTCTCCCACCCCCCTCCACTGATCACCCAGAGCGCTTTTGATGTCCTGGGCTTCACGGCTGAGGAGAAGGCTGGTGTCTACAAGCTGACGGGAGCCATCATGCACTTTGGCAACATGAAGTTCAAGCAGAAGCAACGGGAAGAGCAGGCAGAACCAGATGGTACTGAAGGTAAGTGGGGGCAGGATGACATAGGTCTTGGGGTCACCAGGTTAGGTGGAATCTGACAGTATGTCTTCTTCTTGATGCTCTGCAGATGCTGACAAGTCAGCCTACTTGATGGGGCTGAACTCAGCTGACCTTCTCAAGGGGTTGTGTCACCCCCGGGTGAAGGTGGGCAATGAATATGTCACCAAGGGGCAGAATGTCCAGCAGGTGTACTACTCCATTGGGGCCTTGGCCAAGGCTGTATATGAGAAGATGTTCAACTGGATGGTGGTGAGGATCAACAACTCTCTGGACACCAAGCAGCCAAGGCAGTATTTCATCGGTGTGCTGGACATTGCCGGATTTGAGATCTTTGATGTGAGGACTGAGGGGGCAGGGTGTTTGTCCTCTTAGGGGTTGGGTTGATCCAGTTGGGTGTTTGAGATGGTTTTCTGAAGCTTCATGTTGACCTCTGGTGGAAACTTGACCTCTTTGGGCCTTGTATTGACCCTCTCAGGTGTTGAGTTGGCCTCACTGATAGTACTGGGTATTGTGCTGACCCAGTTGGGGCTCAGGTTCACCTATTGATCTCATTGGGCATTCTGTTAACGCTGTTGGGTGTTAAGTTGATCCAGTTAACCCCATTGTCCATCTCCTCTCTCCTTCCCCAGTTCAACAGCTTCGAGCAGCTCTGCATCAACTTCACCAATGAGAAGCTGCAGCAGTTTTTCAACCACCACATGTTCGTGCTGGAGCAGGAGGAATACAAGAAGGAGGGGATCGAGTGGGAGTTCATTGACTTTGGCATGGACCTCCAAGCTTGCATCGACCTCATTGAGAAGGTACCACCTCCCCCAGGGCCTCATGGGAGCTGAAGGGACTGCTGGGGAAGGGCCCTTTCTTGCCCAGGGACTCCAAAGTTTGCCAGTTGGGTTGTGCTTGGTGTCCTCCACCACCACTGAGGTCTTTCCTTCCCAGCCCATGGGGATCATGTCCATCCTGGAAGAGGAGTGCATGTTTCCTAAGGCCTCAGACATGACCTTCAAGGCTAAGCTCTTTGATAATCACCTGGGCAAGTCGGCCAACTTTGGGAAGCCGCGCAATGTCAAGGGGAAGCCAGAGGCCCATTTCTCCCTTATCCACTATGCTGGCACAGTGGACTACAACATCATCGGGTGGCTGGAGAAGAACAAGGACCCCCTCAATGAAACAGTGGTGGGGCTCTACCAGAAGTCAGCCCTGAAGCTCTTGGCCAACCTCTTCTCCAACTACGCTGGGACAGATGCGGGTGGGTGAATGGATGGTTGAGTTGATGGCAAAGACCATTGTCCACCAGTCACCCTTTTTCCTTTGTTATCCCACCCCTCTTCTCTCCAGGTGGTGATGGAGGGAAGGGGAAAGGAGCTAAGAAGAAAGGTTCCTCCTTTCAGACTGTCTCAGCTTTGCATCGGGTGAGGGACCTACATAATGCACCCAGTGTGGGGCAGTGGGAGGACAACCTTTTGAATGGTGGATCACTCCTTCAGCCCCCCAGACCCTCTCTTGCTTTCTCATTGGTCAGCTTCTTCCCTCCTCCCTCCTCACCAGGAGAACCTCAACAAGCTGATGGCCAACCTCAAGACCACCCACCCTCACTTTGTCCGCTGCATCATCCCCAATGAGCGGAAGGAGCCGGGTGAGCAAAGGGCAGGGCTGAGGGCAGGGAAAAGGGTGGTAGGTCTGGCTTGTGTCTGACACCACCCCTCTAACCCACTGCCAGGTGTGATGGACAATCCTCTGGTAATGCACCAGCTCCGCTGCAATGGGGTGCTGGAGGGCATCCGCATCTGCCGCAAGGGCTTCCCCAACCGCATCCTCTATGGGGACTTCCGCCAGAGGTAGGCACAGAGGAGAAAATATGGGGAGGTGGTGGACAACCCCACTGGGGATGATTTCAGGGTTTTCCTGTCCTCTCTGGTCACCAGATACCGCATCCTGAACCCTGCCGCCATCCCTGAGGGGCAGTTCATTGACAGTCGCAAGGGCGCTGAGAAGCTCCTGGGATCCATTGACATTGACCACAACCAGTACAAGTTTGGACACACCAAGGTGAGGGCACATGGTTTCTCCATGCTCCTACCACTCATGGGGTTATGTGGACCCCATGGTCTCACCCCATTGATGTGTCCACCTGCCTATCTATCCCACCATCCATCGCTTCATCCTCCCAACAACCCATCAACCCATCCATCTGTCCACCAACCCTTCCCAACCAATCCGCCCTCTCACTTGCTTCCTTCCTCCATCAGGTCTTCTTCAAGGCTGGGCTGCTGGGACTTCTGGAGGAGATGCGGGATGAGCGCCTCTCCCGCATCATCACCCGCATCCAGGCTCAGGCCCGAGGGCAGCTCATGCGCATTGAGTTTAAGAAGATCCTGGAGCGCCGGTGAGAGGGGAAGGGTCTTTCTCCTTGAGAAGGGACCTCTGGTGGGTCACCACTTTTGTGGTGTGGTGGCATTTGTGTTGCCATTCTAGGGACTCACTGCTGGTGATCCAGTGGAACATCAGGGCCTTCATGGGGGTGAAGAACTGGCCTTGGATGAAGCTCTACTTCAAGATCAAGCCCTTGTTAAAGAGTGCTGAGACAGAGAAGGAGATGCAGGTGGGAGGAGGTGATGAGGCAGGCAGCTTGGAATCTAAAATGGGTTGGGTGGGGTTGATGGATGGAAGGGGTTGGATGTGGCTACTGGTCTCCTGGGCTCTGTTGCAGAACATGAAGGAAGAGTTTGGGCGGCTGAAGGAGGCCCTGGAGAAGTCAGAGACCCGACGCAAAGACCTGGAGGAGAAGATGGTCTCCATGCTGCAGGAGAAGAATGACCTTCAGCTCCAAGTGCAGGCTGTGAGTGAGACTGCCCCCGAAAACCATGTTGGGGGGTGACCAGCACCTCTTCAGGGCCACCCCACTTCACCTACCATCCCAATACAGGAGCAGGACAACCTCAATGATGCTGAAGAGCGCTGCGACCAGCTGATCAAGAACAAGATCCAGCTGGAGGCCAAGGTGAAGGAGCTGACAGAGCGACTGGAGGATGAGGAAGAAATGAATGCAGAGCTGACGGCTAAGAAGAGGAAGCTGGAGGATGAGTGTTCAGAGCTGAAAAAGGATATAGATGATCTAGAGCTGACTCTAGCCAAGGTGGAGAAGGAGAAACATGCCACTGAGAACAAGGTGAGGGTGGAGAGAGACCTTGACCTTAAGTTTTGGGGATTTGGGTCAACACAACCTGGTTGTTTTGGGTTGAGGAGATCCAAGGCTAGTCGATCTGGGCTACATGAAGCTTCAACATCCTTTGTGTTCTCTACCACTGATGTGGCCTCACCGGCCAAGGACAACAGCCGTATCACCCAGCTTTTCCCCACCTCTGGAACTAAGCTGGAGGCCTGGTGTTTCTCCTCCTGCAGGTAAAGAACCTCACAGAGGAGATGGCTGGGCTGGATGAAATGATTGCCAAGCTAACAAAGGAGAAGAAAGCCCTGCAAGAATCTCACCAGCAGACACTGGATGACCTGCAGGCAGAGGAAGACAAAGTCAACACCCTGACAAAGGCCAAACTCAAGATGGAACAGCAAGTGGATGACGTGAGTGTAGTCTGGTCCCACAATGGGTAGAGCTGAGGAGCTTACTGGGGCAGAGATGATGAAAAACTGAGGTTTCCCCCCATTTCCATGTTTCCACACAGCTTGAAGGCTCCCTGGAACAGGAGAAGAAGGTCCGGATGGACCTGGAACGGGCCAAAAGGAAGCTGGAAGGTGACTTGAAGCTGACCCAGGAGAACATCATGGATCTGGAGAATGACAAGCAGCAGCTGGAGGAGAAGCTCAAGAAGTAAGGCTGGACCTCTTTCCCCAGTCTAAACTGGTCAGGGAGCAAGGGCAGGGACCTCACTGCTACCTGCTTTCATCTGCAGGAAAGAGTTTGAGATCAACCAGCAGAACAGCAAGGTTGAGGATGAGCAGGCTCTGGCTCTGCAGCTCCAGAAGAAGCTGAAAGAGCTGCAGGTGAGGGATCTATTCAAGCTTATTTGGGCTGGACTGGAGAGCCTCTGGCTGGTTGGGTTGAGAGGAAGAGTCTCTATCTGGTTAGGCTGAGTTTAGGAATTCCTGGCTGGTTGGCAAGTGTACAGCTGTCTGAGATGAGCTGAAGAGTTTTCAGCTTGTTGGGGTGAGTTGGGTTGAAAAGTCTCCAGCTCAACTGGTTGAGTTGAGTGGAGGAGTTGGGTGGAGGCAAGTCTGCTCACAGCATCTCCATCCCTGGAGCACAGGCACGGATTGAGGAGCTGGAGGAGGAGTTGGAGGCAGAGCGGACAGGCAGAGCCAAGGTGGAAAAGCTACGCTCAGACCTGTCGCGGGAGCTGGAGGAGATCAGCGAGCGGCTGGAGGAGGCGGGTGGTGTCACTTCAGTGCAGATTGAGCTCAACAAGAAGCGGGAGGCAGAGTTCCAGAAGATGCGGCGGGATCTGGAGGAGGCCACACTGCAGCACGAGGCCACGGCCGCTGCGCTGCGCAAGAAGCATGCCGACAGTGTGGCCGAGCTCAGTGAGCAGATCGACAACTTACAGCGTGTCAAGCAGAAGCTGGAGAAGGAGAAGAGCGACCTCAAGCTGGAGCTGGATGACCTCAGCTCCAACATGGAGCAATTGATAAAGGCCAAGGTAGAAGGAGGCCAAGGTGGACATCTTATCTCCACCACGGGCATAATTCTCCTGCTTCATTCCTCTTCTTTATCCTGTCCTTCTTCAAGGTGGGCATGGAGAAGATCTCTCGCACCATGGAGGATCAGGCAGCTGAACACCGAGCCAAGTTGGAGGAGACACAACGAGTCCTCAATGATACCAGCACCCAACGGGCCAAGCTCCAGACGGAAAATGGTGGGAACCTTGACCCACTGTATCCCTCACCCCACATCCCCAACCCCTGCCCCACATCTTCAATCCCTGCCACACCCTTGAAAACCTGCTCTACCTCTGCAGGAGAGCTGTCCCGCCAGCTGGAGGAAAAAGAGGCCCTTGTTTCTCAATTAACTAGAGGCAAGCAGTCATACACACAGCAGATGGAGGACCTGAAGAGGCAGCTGGAGGAGGAGATGAAGGTGAGGTTTGTGGCACGGCTGAGAGGGTCACAAGACAAGGCGTCCTTCACCCTCATGGTGGTACCACCAAATGGAAGTCAAATTCAGGCTGGTTCAGTTGGGTCGTTGCATCTAAGAGTGGTTGAGTTGGGTTGCATTGGTCTACCAGATGAAAGGTTGGGCTGAATAGGTCAGTTCTGAAGCAGCTGGGTTGGTCTATGGGTGGTCAGGTGGCACTGGACCAGGGGAAGTCAAACTGGGCAAGACTAGAGATACCCATATTTAGATGTCTCTGGGTCTGGACATGCTGAATTTGGTTGGGATGATCTAGAGAAGGTTTGGCTGAGAAATACCAGTGCTTACTGAGTTTGAGGACCAACATATAGCTCAAGCTCACCTTCTCCCTGCCTCTCCCTCTCAGGCCAAGAATGCACTGGCCCATGCGCTTCAGTCAGCCCGGCATGACTGCGACCTTCTGAGGGAGCAATATGAGGAGGAGACAGAGGCCAAGGCTGAGCTCCAGCGCTCACTCTCCAAGGCCAACTCTGAGGTGGCACAGTGGAGGACCAAGTATGAGACAGATGCCATCCAGCGCACTGAGGAGCTGGAGGAGGCCAAGTGAGTCATCTCCCCATGGAGGGAGATTCTATGAGGCAGGGGAGAGTGAAGACTCTTCCACTGTATCAGGATCTGGAGAATGTATGAGAACCTGGAGATGGTAGAGGAGATCCAGAGTCTCAGCCAACCAATAAGCAGAAAAAGGTTTGAGTTGATCCACTTGGTCCATGGGTCACCACAGCCAGGTTTTCTCCCACGGTAGGAAGAAACTGGCCCAGCGGCTGCAGGAGGCTGAGGAAGCGGTGGAGGCAGTCAATGCCAAATGTTCTTCCCTGGAGAAGACCAAGCACCGACTGCAGAATGAGATTGAGGACCTGATGGCAGATGTGGAGCGGTCAAATGCAGCAGCTGCTGCATTGGACAAGAAGCAGAGAAATTTTGACAAGGTGGGAGGACACAGTGATGAGACAGGAGCAGATGGGAGACATGGGAACAGAGGGTGACCACTTGCTTTGCTCCAGATCTTGTCTGAGTGGAAGCAGAAATTTGAAGAGTCACAGGTGGAGCTGGAAGCATCACAGAAAGAGGCCAGGTCCCTCAGCACTGAGCTCTTCAAGCTGAAGAACGCCTATGAGGAGTCGCTTGAGCACCTGGAGACCTTGAAAAGGGAGAACAAGAATCTCCAAGGTGAGACTGTGGTACTCCCCCTGTCCACGTTGTTCTCCACCACTTTTCACCAAGTCTGATGAGATCTCATCTGAGCAGAGGAGATCTCGGACCTGACGGAGCAGCTGGGTGGCAGTCACAAGACCATCCATGAACTGGAGAAGGTCAGGAAGCAGCTGGATGCTGAGAAACTGGAGCTCCAAGCTGCACTGGAGGAGGCTGAGGTGAGCCAAATCACATCCCCATGAGTCCCCAGGTTGTCCTAGTCTTCTCTGTGGCCCTCTAATTTATCTCTGTCTCCACCAGGCCTCTCTGGAGCACGAGGAGGGAAAGATCCTGAGGGCTCAACTGGAGTTCAACCAGGTCAAGGCAGACTATGAGCGCAAGCTGGCTGAGAAGGATGAGGAGATGGAGCAGGCCAAGCGCAACCACCTGCGGGTGGTGGACTCGCTGCAGACCTCGCTGGATGCTGAGACCCGGAGCCGCAACGAGGCCCTGAGGCTGAAGAAGAAGATGGAGGGTGACCTCAATGAGATGGAGATTCAGCTCAGTCATGCCAACCGCGTGGCTGCTGAGGCCCAGAAGCAAGTCAAAACATTGCAGGGCTACCTCAAGGTACCCATCAGACTTCTATCCCATTAGAATGTTGAGGTGCAGTAGGTCCCACTTCCCCACACAGGAAGAAAGGTAGACCTTGATCTGCTTCCCCACCATCCCCCTTCACGCTCTTTCCCCGTGCTGCCTTGTAGGACACTCAGCTGCAGCTGGATGACATGGCACGGGTCAACGAGGACCTGAAGGAGAACATTGCCATTGTGGAGAGAAGAAACAACCTCCTCCAGTCAGAGCTGGAGGAGTTGCGGGCAGTGGTGGAACAGACTGAGAGGGCCCGCAAGTTGGCTGAGCAGGAATTGATTGAGGCCAGTGAGAGGGTCCAGCTTCTCCATTCACAGGTGAGACATCACATGCCTTCAAGGAGAGACGTCACCTCCATCCATGGGTGTGGGCTTCCAATAGCTTGAGTTACCAACATCTCCAGATCCTTTAAGCCCACAGAGTTGGCAGGGAGTAGGGGGGCATTAAGTACTGAGGGGGTTGAAGAAGGATTGGTCAGCACTTCAACAGACACCTCCTGAGATCCTCTCCTCTAACTCCAGAACACCAGCCTCATCAACCAGAAGAAGAAGATGGAGGCCGACGTCTCCCAGCTACAGACAGAGGTGGAAGAGGCCATCCAGGAGTGCAGGAATGCAGAAGAGAAGGCCAAGAAAGCCATCACTGATGTGAGTGCCATGCTGGGAACCAACGTCTAGGACACCTTCCACTGGAGGGTGATGGAGAGCACACTTTGGTCCTCCTTCTCTGCTTGCTTCTCTCCTTGGGCAGGCGGCCATGATGGCAGAGGAGCTGAAGAAGGAGCAGGACACCAGCGCCCACCTGGAGCGAATGAAGAAGAACATGGAGCAGACCATCAAGGACCTGCAGATGAGGTTGGATGAGGCCGAGCAGCTGGCCCTCAAAGGGGGCAAGAAGCAGCTGCAGAAGCTGGAGGCTCGTGTGCGGGAGCTGGAGAATGAGCTGGAGGCTGAGCAGAAGCGC
>NW_024581279.1:0-10504 GCF_017639235.1 Corvus kubaryi
CCTACAAGTGGTTGCCCGTCTACAATGCCGAGGTGGTGGCTGCCTACAGGGGAAAGAAGCGGAGTGAAGCTCCACCCCACATCTTCTCCATCTCTGACAATGCCTACCAGAACATGCTGACAGGTAGGGACCTTCTGCAGGGACCCCATATCCCCTGATCCTTTTCTGGGGAGCAGGAGATGTAGCACAGAGCCAAGGTGGGCTTCAGAACCTCATGTTTCTTCTCCTCATCCCACCAGATCGGGAGAACCAATCCATCCTCATCACGTGAGTGACATCATCTGTAAACATTGTCTTAGTCCCACTCACAGCGAAGATCCTCCCACCTGGCACATAGCCCCTCCCCTTCCCCCTTGAAGTCATGCCCACTGGCATGGCCAGCCCTTTATCACCATCTGGACTTGTCTGTGGAGGTCCATGATCCATCCCTCCCCAGTGAGTCCCTACCCCCAGCACCATAGCACCAGTATCCAACCATTGCTCTTCTTGGCTTCAGCGGAGAATCCGGGGCGGGGAAGACCGTGAACACCAAGAGGGTCATCCAGTACTTTGCTGTCATCGCTGCCATTGGTGACCGTGGCAAGAAGGAGATGGGGGCTCCGGGCAAGGTAAGGGCACTGGATGGGGGATGACGCCCTGGGGTGTGGCCATCATTCTGCCACCTGTCTGTCCACCCAATAACACAATCAACCACCCAAACAATTACCCAACCAAACACCCAATAATCCAACCAATAATCCAACCAACCAACCAACCATCTATCCAACCTTCCATTCATCTGTCTCATCCCCATCTACCCAATTACCCATCCCTTCATCCACAGATGGCATCAACCCACATCCCTGTCCATCAAACCAACCACCCATGCAAACCTTCACGGACCTCTGTGTCCTCCTATTCATCCATCCATCCATCCATCCATCCATCCATCCATCTCAACCTCACACCCTACATCTCCTGCCCCTTACTGTGAGAGCTCCCCTGACACTATCCCCCTCCACCAGGGCACCCTGGAGGACCAGATCATCCAGGCCAACCCTGCCTTGGAAGCCTTCGGCAATGCCAAAACTGTCCGGAATGACAACTCATCCCGATTTGTGAGTGTTGGGGGTGGAGTCTGTGAGAAGGGTCTATGGGGTGGAGTCCATGGGGAAGGGTCTCTGGGTTGGGATGTTCTGGGAGAAGGTGGCCACCTCCACCTCCTTCCACTACTCTTCCAGGGGAAGTTCATCCGGATCCATTTCGGGGCCACTGGGAAGTTGGCATCGGCTGACATTGAGACCTGTGAGTAGGTGGAGGGGTCCAAGAGAGGACATCTAGTTGTCCATCATCCCTCCCATCATCCATCTCTCCATCCACCTGCCCATCCTTCTCCTCATGCTACCATCCATCTACCCTTCCACATCCTCAAGCCTCCCTCCATTCATCCATCTGACCCTCCATCTCATCCCAACCTCCACCCATCTTCTCTTCATCCCCACTCCAGACCTCCTGGAGAAGTCCCGTGTCATCTTCCAGCTGAAGGCTGAAAGAAACTACCACATCTACTACCAGATCCTCTCCAATAAGAAACCAGAGCTACTGGGTGAGCCATGCTCCCAACCTACCTGCAAATACCTCACCCTGCACCCCTTTTTAGACCTGCCTGTCCCCAACCCCTTTTTCTCTTTTCAGACATGATGCTGGTGACCAACAACCCCTACGACTATGCCTTCATCTCCCAAGGAGAGACCACAGTTCCATCCATTGATGATGGAGAGGAGCTCCTGGCCACAGATGTGAGATGGGAGGCCACCAGGCAGTGTGTATGTATCCCTGTGGGCTGGAGAAGATCTTGACCACATTTTGGCCCCACAGAGTGCTTTCGATGTCCTGGGCTTCACCCCAGAGGAGAAAAACTCCATCTATAAACTGACAGGTGCCATCATGCACTTCGGCAATATGAAGTTCAAGCAGAAACAACGGGAAGAGCAGGCAGAACCGGATGGCACAGAAGGTTGGGTCCAACCAAGGTTGAGGTGGAAACTGGGGTGAACCCCATGATCCTTCCAGGTTCATATTTTCTCTTCTTTGTCCTCAGAGGCGGACAAGTCAGCTTACCTAATGGGGCTGAACTCGGCTGATCTTCTCAAGGGGTTGTGCCACCCTCGGGTCAAGGTGGGCAATGAGTATGTCACCAAGGGGCAGAATGTCCAGCAGGTGAGTAGGACGTCCCCAAAACCTCCTCCTTTTGGGGTGCAATCTCCAGCAATGAGGACACCATGAGACCCCTCTCACTGTTGGGATGTCCCTCTTCCAGGTGATTTATGCCGTTGGAGCCTTGGCCAAGGCCGTGTATGAGAAGATGTTCAACTGGATGGTGACCAGGATCAACAACTCGCTGGAGACCAAGCAGCCAAGGCAGTACTTCATTGGTGTGCTGGACATTGCTGGCTTTGAGATCTTTGATGTAAGCCCTGGTTGACTGTGTTGTGTTGACCCCACTGGGTGTTGAGTTAACTCTACTGGCTGGTCAGATGACCTTGTTTTCATTTGTGTTGACCCAGTTAGGGCTCAGGTTGACCCCACTGAACATATTAGGTGTTCTGTTGACCCCATTGTCCATCTCCTCTCTCCTTCCCCAGTTCAACAGCTTCGAGCAGCTCTGCATCAACTTCACCAATGAGAAGCTGCAGCAGTTTTTCAACCACCACATGTTCGTGCTGGAGCAGGAGGAATACAAGAAGGAGGGGATCGAGTGGGAGTTCATTGACTTTGGCATGGACCTCCAAGCTTGCATCGACCTCATTGAGAAGGTACCACCTCCCCCAGGGCCTCATGAGGTTGGGGAAGGGCCCTTTCTTTTGGAGCTTCGCAGGAACCCCAAAGTTTGCCAGTTGGGTTGTACTTGGTGTTCACTGTAGCCAACAAGGTCTTTTCTTCCCAGCCCATGGGAATCATGTCCATCCTGGAAGAGGAGTGCATGTTTCCTAAGGCCACGGACATGACCTTCAAGGCCAAGCTCTTTGATAATCACCTGGGCAAGTCGGCCAACTTTGGGAAGCCACGAAACATCAAAGGGAAGCCAGAGGCCCACTTTGCCCTTATCCACTATGCTGGCACAGTAGACTACAACATCATTGGGTGGCTGCAGAAAAACAAGGACCCCCTCAATGAAACAGTGGTGGGGCTCTACCAGAAGTCAGCCCTGAAGCTCTTGGCCAACCTCTTTGCCAACTACGCTGGGGCTGATGCACGTAAGGGGTATCCTCTTCCTTAGCATCTGGGGTTCTCCCCACCCTGTCCCTGACCTATCTCATCCTTTCTTCTTCTCCAACAGCCGTGGAGAAGGGGAAAGGAGCTAAGAAGAAAGGTTCCTCCTTCCAGACTGTCTCTGCGCTGCATCGGGTGAGAGTCCAAGGGTTATTGGTGGACCCCAGGATGTGTGGGCATGGAAAACATGTCCTAGGGCAAGGGATGACCTTTGGTGGGACAGGCTGGGGGGGTGTCTTCATTCCCTTCATCATCTCCTCCTCTATCTCTCAGGAGAATCTCAATAAATTGATGACCAACCTGCGGTCTACCCACCCTCATTTTGTCCGCTGCATCATCCCCAATGAGACCAAGTCTCCTGGTGAGCCAATCCCTGAGGGTTGATCCAGAGGACAGTGTTGGGCCCTTGCCAAAGGTGGTGGTGGGGAGCAGTGCTGTGGGGCAGTGCTGTGGGGCAGGCCTTGACTCACCAGTCTTGATGACCCACCAGGTGTGATGAACAACCCCCTGGTAATGCACCAGCTCCGCTGCAATGGGGTGCTGGAGGGCATCCGCATCTGCCGCAAGGGCTTCCCCAACCGCATCCTCTACGGGGACTTCCGCCAGAGGTAGGCACAGAGGAGAAAATATGGGGAGGTGGTGGACAACCCCACTGGGGATGATTTCAGGGTTTTCCTGTCCTCTCTGGTCACCAGGTACCGCATCCTGAACCCTGCTGCCATCCCTGAGGGGCAGTTCATTGACAGTCGTAAGGGTGCCGAGAAGCTCCTGGGATCCCTTGATATTGACCACAACCAGTACAAGTTTGGACACACCAAGGTGAGGTCACTTGGTCTCTGTTCCTGTGGTCCCACCATCCACAAGGCTTTCATGGTGGGACGAGATGGGCTCTTATGGTACACCCACATACTTGTCCACCTGCCCATCTGAGCTCCCTCCATCCACGCCACCACCCATCCCTCCACCACGCCTCCAAATCCCAGCAGCACTTATCTTCATCTTTCCTCAAAGGTCTTCTTCAAGGCTGGGCTGCTGGGGCTGCTGGAGGAGATGCGGGATGAGCGCCTGGCCCGGATCATGACTCGCTTGCAGGCCCAAGTCCGTGGTTTCCTCTCTCGTCAGGAGTTCAAGAAGATCCTAGAGCGCAGGTGGGTGGTGAGATGGAGATGGTGTTGTGTCCCTGTTGAGTGGAAGCCCCTGGTGACCCACATCTTGCTGTGCCTTCTCCAGGGACTCGCTGCTGGTGATCCAGTGGAACATCAGGGCCTTCATGGGGGTGAAGAACTGGCCTTGGATGAAGCTCTACTTCAAGATCAAGCCCTTGTTGAAGAGCGCTGAGACGGAGAAAGAGATGCAGGTAGGACAGGGCCATGGGAAGGGAAGGTGGGTGGAGGTGAAGATGGAGAGAGGAAGTGGTATGTAGGGACAAAAAGGAAGAAATGAGACATGGCACCTTTGTGCCTCCCACAGAACATGAAAGAAGAGTTTGGGCGGCTGAAGGAGGCCCTGGAGAAGTCAGAAGCTCGGCGGAAGGAGCTGGAGGAGAAGATGGTCTCCATGCTGCAGGAGAAGAATGACCTTCAGCTCCAAGTGCAGGCTGTAAGTGACCTAGATGCCCCGGCCCTGCACTCCTTTTTCATTCCCTCAAACCAACTGTCCCCCTTCCAGGAGCAAGACAACCTGGCTGACGCTGAGGAACGCTGTGACCAGCTGATCAAGAACAAGATCCAGCTGGAGGCCAAGGTGAAGGAGATGACAGAGCGGATGG
This sequence comes from Corvus kubaryi, assembly GCF_017639235.1. Lineage (NCBI taxonomy): Eukaryota > Metazoa > Chordata > Aves > Passeriformes > Corvidae > Corvus > Corvus kubaryi. The sequence continues at coordinate 5,021 of NW_024581279.1, forward strand.
AGGATGAGGAGGAGATGAATGCTGAGTTGACAGCAAAGAAGAGGAAGCTGGAGGATGAATGCTCAGAGCTGAAGAAGGACATTGATGACCTGGAGTTGTCATTGGCCAAGGTGGAGAAGGAGAAACATGCCACTGAGAACAAGGTGAGCAAGGGGAGAGGTCTTGACCTCAAATTGTGGGGAATTGAGCTGACTCAAGCCAAAGTGAATAGCTCTGGTGAAGACCCAAGGCTCATTGGATTGGCATGCCAAGATTCATGGCTGTTTGGGCTGTAAAATTCAGAACTGGATGAGTTGAGTCATGAAGACCCAAAACTGCTTGGGTTGGGTTGTGATGATCCAAGGCTGGTTGGATTGCATGACCAAGACCCAAGGTTGGTTGTGTTTTCCTGCATCTCCTGACTTAGCTTCACCAAGAGCAAGAACAACCTTCTGTCTCTTGTCCTACCTGTGGTACAAAGCTGGAAGCCTGATATTTCTCTTCCTGCAGGTCAAGAACCTCACAGAGGAGATGGCTGGGCTGGATGAGATCATTGTCAAGCTAACAAAGGAGAAGAAGGCCCTGCAAGAATCTCACCAGCAAGCGCTGGATGACCTGCAGGCGGAGGAAGACAAGGTCAACACCCTGACAAAGGCCAAAGTCAAGCTGGAACAGCAAGTGGATGATGTGAGTATAGGCCACTCCCACAGGCACATAGCTGATCCCCACAGGCACATAGCTGATCCCCTGGGGTGTGGAGGTCCTTCTGGGGTGTGTGTTTGTGGGAGGCTGATGGATGTGTCTCTTCCTCACTTGCAGCTGGAGAGTTCACTGGAGCAGGAGAAGAAGATCCGGATGGACCTGGAACGGGCCAAAAGGAAGCTAGAAGGTGATTTGAAGCTGGCTCAGGAGAGTATCATGGACCTGGAGAATGACAAGCAACAACTGGATGAAAGGCTGAAAAAGTAGGAGCCTGTGCACTTGCTTATACTCTACCTGTAACACCTCTCTCCACTGAGCACTCAGGAGAATGAGTGCCTGGTGTTTTTCCCCACACCCAGGAAAGACTTTGAGCTCAATGCCCTCAACGCCAGAATAGAGGACGAGCAAGCAGTTGCAGCCCAGCTCCAGAAGAAGCTCAAAGAGCTTCAGGTGAGGTGGGCTTCAGCTTGGGGATCAGCCAGAAGGAGGAACTGGTCCTCCCCATTTTTATCTTCATGTCTTTTTGAGAAGGACCTAAACCAATGTGCCACTCACCTGAAATCAGAAGACTGTGGCATGTTGCTTGTCCCAGAATCTCTCTATCATTTTTTGCCTTGAAATGACTCATGGGCTCCTTGGCAGGTTGGCTTTCGTGGGAGTTGAGCCGAACCAAAGGGGCTGGAGGTAGGGGGAGCATCTTGGGTAGAATCATCTGAGCTGAGCAGACCATCTGGTTGGATCATGTTCATTCCAATGTCTTTAGAGAAGTTTGTGCTGAGCTGTCTGATCCAGTTAGCTCTAGGACTGGTTGAGTTGAATGTTCTCAAGACCAGTTGAGTTGAAGAATCTCAAGTTAATTTGAGAAGGTGGAGTGTATTCAAATAAGGCCAGGTTGATCTGGAGATCTCAGATCTTGACTCAGTTGATGAGAACTGGATGGGATCAAGACTGGTTGAAGTGAAGGGTCTACAACTGTCTGGGTTGAGCTGAAGAGTCTGGTTGGGTTGAATTGACTTAAAGACTCTCCAGCTTGATTGGTTGAGTTGAGTGGAGGAGTTGGGTGAAACCAAGTCTGCTGAAAACATGTTCATCTCCGGAGCACAGGCGCGGATTGAGGAGCTGGAGGAAGAGCTGGAAGCAGAGCGGACAGGCAGAGCTAAGGTGGAAAAGCTACGCTCAGACCTGTCGCGGGAGCTGGAGGAGATCAGCGAGCGGCTGGAGGAGGCGGGTGGGGCCACATCGGTGCAGATCGAGCTCAACAAGAAGCGGGAGGCAGAGTTCCAGAAGATGCGGCGGGATCTGGAGGAGGCCACACTGCAGCACGAGGCCACGGCCGCTGCGCTGCGCAAGAAGCATGCCGACAGTGTGGCCGAGCTCAGTGAGCAGATCGACAACTTACAGCGTGTCAAGCAGAAGCTGGAGAAGGAGAAGAGTGAGCTCAAGCTGGAGCTGGATGATGTTGGCTCCAACATGGAGCAATTGATAAAGGCCAAGGTAGGAAATAGGTCTCCAGCCATGAAGGGATAACACTTCCACTGTCCTCTCAAGGTTTCCTTTCATCTTCCTGCCCTTCCTGTTTGTAGGCCAACCTGGAGAAGATGTGCCGCACCATGGAAGATCAGATGAATGAGCACCGGACCAAGTCTGAAGAGGCTCAACGCATGGTCAATGACCTCACCACTCAACGAGCCAAGCTCCAGACAGAAAATGGTGAGGGGCTTGCTCTTTCCAAACCCAATTGCATATGTCTTGCCCAGTGGGGTGGCTTTGGGGTGTGTCCAGCAAGTGATTATCCACCATTCCACCCAACAGGTGAGCTCTCCAGGCAGCTGGAGGAGAAAGAAGCCTTCATCAACCAGATGACGCGAGGGAAACTCACATACACACAACAGCTGGAGGACCTCAAAAGGCAGCTAGAGGAAGAAGTCAAGGTAGGGCTTTGTTGGGGGGTCAGTGGGGATGAAAGACACCTCCAGTGTTAAGGATGCAGTTGGTTTGGGACCAAAAGGTGCATCATGACTCCGCCCTCACAGTAGGAGAAAATGAATTGAGGGTCCTCAGAAATTCAGTAGGGTTGGTATGTTACAAGGAGGTTGGGCTCGGTTGAGTTGAGTTGGGTTGGGTTGGTTGGTAATGAGGTTGTTGGAATTGAAGAATGCCAAGATAGCTCAAGTTGATGTGGACCCAACTTCTCCTCACCTCATGTGGCTCTCCCCTCCCAGGCCAAGAATGCACTGGCCCATGCGCTTCAGTCGGCCCGGCATGACTGCGACCTTCTGAGGGAGCAATATGAGGAGGAGACAGAGGCCAAGGCTGAGCTCCAGCGCTCACTCTCCAAGGCCAACTCTGAGGTGGCACAGTGGAGGACCAAGTATGAGACAGATGCCATCCAGCGCACTGAGGAGCTGGAGGAGGCCAAGTGAGTCATGTCTCCATGGAGGAAGATTCTATGAGGCAGGGGAGAGTGGAGACTCTTCCACTGTATAAGGATCTGGAGAATGTATGAGAACCTGGAGATGGTAGAGGAGATCCAGAGCAGAGCCTCAGCCAGCCAGTGGGTGGAAGAAGGTTTGAGTTGATCCACTTGGTCCATGGGTCACCACAGCAAGGTTTTCTCCCACGGTAGGAAGAAACTGGCCCAGCGGCTGCAGGAGGCTGAGGAAGCGGTGGAGGCAGTCAATGCCAAATGTTCCTCCCTGGAGAAGACCAAGCACCGACTGCAAAATGAGATTGAAGATCTCATGGCAGACCTGGAGCGGTCAAATGCAGCAGCTGCTGCATTGGACAAGAAACAGAGAAACTTTGACAAGGTGGGAGGACCAAGAAATGGTGGAAGTAGAAGGGTGGGAAGGGGGTAGAGAGATGTGGGTCCCATGAATCAAAGAAATCAAAGAAAGGCGGGAGAAGAAGTCCAGAAGAAAGGTGAACAACTTTCAAGGGCCAGATTTTAGCAGAGCTTCAAGTCCATACCAGGAGAATATTGGGGAAAGGAGGAGGAGGATGGAAAGAGGGTTCTTCATGGGCAAAGCAGCAGCTGAGCAGGTGATGTTCCCATAGATCTTGTCTGAGTGGAAGCAGAAATTTGAAGAGTCACAGGTGGAGCTGGAAGCATCGCAGAAAGAGGCCAGGTCCCTCAGCACTGAGCTCTTCAAGCTGAAGAACGCCTATGAGGAGTCGCTTGATCACTTAGAGACTTTCAAAAGGGAGAACAAGAATCTCCAAGGTGAGACTGTGGTCCTTCCCTGCCCACCTTGTGGTTTTCCATCACCTTCGACATAATCTGATGGCTTTTCATCCGAGCAGAGGAGATCTCGGACCTGACGGAGCAGCTGGGTGGCAGTCACAAGACCATCCATGAACTGGAGAAGGTCAGGAAGCAGCTGGATGCTGAGAAACTGGAGCTCCAAGCTGCACTGGAGGAGGCTGAGGTGAGCCAAATCACATCCCCATGAGTCCCCAGGTTGTCCTAGTCTTCTCTGTGGCCCTCTAATTTATCTCTGTCTCCACCAGGCCTCTCTGGAGCACGAGGAGGGAAAGATCCTGAGGGCTCAACTGGAGTTCAACCAGGTCAAGGCAGACTATGAGCGCAAGCTGGCTGAGAAGGATGAGGAGATGGAGCAGGCCAAGCGCAACCACCTGCGGGTGGTGGACTCGCTGCAGACCTCGCTGGATGCTGAGACCCGGAGCCGCAACGAGGCCCTGAGGCTGAAGAAGAAGATGGAGGGTGACCTCAATGAGATGGAGATTCAGCTCAGTCATGCCAACCGCGTGGCTGCTGAGGCCCAGAAGCAAGTCAAAACATTGCAGGGCTACCTCAAGGTACCCATCAGACTTCTATCCCATTAGAATGTTGAGGTGCAGTAGGTCCCACTTCCCCACACAGGAAGAAAGGTAGACCTTGATCTGCTTCCCCACCATCCCCCTTCACGCTCTTTCCCCGTGCTGCCTTGTAGGACACTCAGCTGCAGCTGGATGACATGGCACGGGTCAACGAGGACCTGAAGGAGAACATTGCCATTGTGGAGAGAAGAAACAACCTCCTCCAGTCAGAGCTGGAGGAGTTGCGGGCAGTGGTGGAACAGACTGAGAGGGCCCGCAAGTTGGCTGAGCAGGAATTGATTGAGGCCAGTGAGAGGGTCCAGCTTCTCCATTCACAGGTGAGACATCACATGCCTTCAAGGAGAGACGTCACCTCCATCCATGGGTGTGGGCTTCCAATAGCTTGAGTTACCAACATCTCCAGATCCTTTAAGCCCACAGAGTTGGCAGGGAGTAGGGGGGCATTAAGTACTGAGGGGGTTGAAGAAGGATTGGTCAGCACTTCAACAGACACCTCCTGAGATCCTCTCCTCTAACTCCAGAACACCAGCCTCATCAACCAGAAGAAGAAGATGGAGGCCGACGTCTCCCAGCTACAGACAGAGGTGGAAGAGGCCATCCAGGAGTGCAGGAATGCAGAAGAGAAGGCCAAGAAAGCCATCACTGATGTGAGTGCCATGCTGGGAACCAACGTCTAGGACACCTTCCACTGGAGGGTGATGGAGAGCACACTTTGGTCCTCCTTCTCTGCTTGCTTCTCTCCTTGGGCAGGCGGCCATGATGGCAGAGGAGCTGAAGAAGGAGCAGGACACCAGCGCCCACCTGGAGCGAATGAAGAAGAACATGGAGCAGACCATCAAGGACCTGCAGATGAGGTTGGATGAGGCCGAGCAGCTGGCCCTCAAAGGGGGCAAGAAGCAGCTGCAGAAGCTGGAGGCTCGTGTGCGGGAGCTGGAGAATGAGCTGGAGGCTGAGCAGAAGCGC
>NW_024581280.1:0-10450 GCF_017639235.1 Corvus kubaryi
CCTACAAGTGGTTGCCCGTCTACAATGCCGAGGTGGTGGCTGCCTACCGGGGAAAGAAGCGGAGTGAAGCTCCACCCCACATCTTCTCCATCTCTGACAATGCCTACCAGAACATGCTGACAGGTAGGGACCTTCTGCAGGGACCCCATATCCCCTGATCCTTTTCTGGGGAGCAGGAGATGTAGCACAGAGCCAAGGTGGGCTTCAGAACCTCATGTTTCTTCTCCTCATCCCACCAGATCGGGAGAACCAATCCATCCTCATCACGTGAGTGACATCATCTGTAAACATTGTCTTAGTCCCACTCACAGCGAAGATCCTCCCACCTGGCACATAGCCCCTCCCCTTCCCCCTTGAAGTCATGCCCACTGGCATGGCCAGCCCTTTATCACCATCTGGACTTGTCTGTGGAGGTCCATGATCCATCCCTCCCCAGTGAGTCCCTACCCCCAGCACCATAGCACCAGTATCCAACCATTGCTCTTCTTGGCTTCAGCGGAGAATCCGGGGCGGGGAAGACCGTGAACACCAAGAGGGTCATCCAGTACTTTGCTGTCATCGCTGCCATTGGTGACCGTGGCAAGAAGGAGATGGGGGCTCCGGGCAAGGTAAGGGCACTGGATGGGGGATGACGCCCTGGGGTGTGGCCATCATTCTGCCACCTGTCTGTCCACCCAATAACACAATCAACCACCCAAACAATTACCCAACCAAACACCCAATAATCCAACCAATAATCCAACCAACCAACCAACCATCTATCCAACCTTCCATTCATCTGTCTCATCCCCATCTACCCAATTACCCATCCCTTCATCCACAGATGGCATCAACCCACATCCCTGTCCATCAAACCAACCACCCATGCAAACCTTCACGGACCTCTGTGTCCTCCTATTCATCCATCCATCCATCCATCCATCCATCCATCCATCTCAACCTCACACCCTACATCTCCTGCCCCTTACTGTGAGAGCTCCCCTGACACTATCCCCCTCCACCAGGGCACCCTGGAGGACCAGATCATCCAGGCCAACCCTGCCTTGGAAGCCTTCGGCAATGCCAAAACTGTCCGGAATGACAACTCATCCCGATTTGTGAGTGTTGGGGGTGGAGTCTGTGAGAAGGGTCTATGGGGTGGAGTCCATGGGGAAGGGTCTCTGGGTTGGGATGTTCTGGGAGAAGGTGGCCACCTCCACCTCCTTCCACTACTCTTCCAGGGGAAGTTCATCCGGATCCATTTCGGGGCCACTGGGAAGTTGGCATCGGCTGACATTGAGACCTGTGAGTAGGTGGAGGGGTCCAAGAGAGGACATCTAGTTGTCCATCATCCCTCCCATCATCCATCTCTCCATCCACCTGCCCATCCTTCTCCTCATGCTACCATCCATCTACCCTTCCACATCCTCAAGCCTCCCTCCATTCATCCATCTGACCCTCCATCTCATCCCAACCTCCACCCATCTTCTCTTCATCCCCACTCCAGACCTCCTGGAGAAGTCCCGTGTCATCTTCCAGCTGAAGGCTGAAAGAAACTACCACATCTACTACCAGATCCTCTCCAATAAGAAACCAGAGCTACTGGGTGAGCCATGCTCCCAACCTACCTGCAAATACCTCACCCTGCACCCCTTTTTAGACCTGCCTGTCCCCAACCCCTTTTTCTCTTTTCAGACATGATGCTGGTGACCAACAACCCCTACGACTATGCCTTCATCTCCCAAGGAGAGACCACAGTTCCATCCATTGATGATGGAGAGGAGCTCCTGGCCACAGATGTGAGATGGGAGGCCACCAGGCAGTGTGTATGTATCCCTGTGGGCTGGAGAAGATCTTGACCACATTTTGGCCCCACAGAGTGCTTTCGATGTCCTGGGCTTCACCCCAGAGGAGAAAAACTCCATCTATAAACTGACAGGTGCCATCATGCACTTCGGCAATATGAAGTTCAAGCAGAAACAACGGGAAGAGCAGGCAGAACCGGATGGCACAGAAGGTTGGGTCCAACCAAGGTTGAGGTGGAAACTGGGGTGAACCCCATGATCCTTCCAGGTTCATATTTTCTCTTCTTTGTCCTCAGAGGCGGACAAGTCAGCTTACCTAATGGGGCTGAACTCGGCTGATCTTCTCAAGGGGTTGTGCCACCCTCGGGTCAAGGTGGGCAATGAGTATGTCACCAAGGGGCAGAATGTCCAGCAGGTGAGTAGGACGTCCCCAAAACCTCCTCCTTTTGGGGTGCAATCTCCAGCAATGAGGACACCATGAGACCCCTCTCACTGTTGGGATGTCCCTCTTCCAGGTGATTTATGCCGTTGGAGCCTTGGCCAAGGCCGTGTATGAGAAGATGTTCAACTGGATGGTGACCAGGATCAACAACTCGCTGGAGACCAAGCAGCCAAGGCAGTACTTCATTGGTGTGCTGGACATTGCTGGCTTTGAGATCTTTGATGTAAGCCCTGGTTGACTGTGTTGTGTTGACCCCACTGGGTGTTGAGTTAACTCTACTGGCTGGTCAGATGACCTTGTTTTCATTTGTGTTGACCCAGTTAGGGCTCAGGTTGACCCCACTGAACATATTAGGTGTTCTGTTGACCCCATTGTCCATCTCCTCTCTCCTTCCCCAGTTCAACAGCTTCGAGCAGCTCTGCATCAACTTCACCAATGAGAAGCTGCAGCAGTTTTTCAACCACCACATGTTCGTGCTGGAGCAGGAGGAATACAAGAAGGAGGGGATCGAGTGGGAGTTCATTGACTTTGGCATGGACCTCCAAGCTTGCATCGACCTCATTGAGAAGGTACCACCTCCCCCAGGGCCTCATGGGAGCTGAAGGGACTGCTGGGGAAGGGCCCTTTCTTGCCCAGGGACTCCAAAGTTTGCCAGTTGGGTTGTGCTTGGTGTCCTCCACCACCACTGAGGTCTTTCCTTCCCAGCCCATGGGGATCATGTCCATCCTGGAAGAGGAGTGCATGTTTCCTAAGGCCTCAGACATGACCTTCAAGGCTAAGCTCTTTGATAATCACCTGGGCAAGTCGGCCAACTTTGGGAAGCCGCGCAATGTCAAGGGGAAGCCAGAGGCCCATTTCTCCCTTATCCACTATGCTGGCACAGTGGACTACAACATCATCGGGTGGCTGGAGAAGAACAAGGACCCCCTCAATGAAACAGTGGTGGGGCTCTACCAGAAGTCAGCCCTGAAGCTCTTGGCCAACCTCTTTGCCAACTACGCTGGGGCTGATGCACGTAAGGGGTATCCTCTTCCTTAGCATCTGGGGTTCTCCCCACCCTGTCCCTGACCTATCTCATCCTTTCTTCTTCTCCAACAGCCGTGGAGAAGGGGAAAGGAGCTAAGAAGAAAGGTTCCTCCTTCCAGACTGTCTCTGCGCTGCATCGGGTGAGAGTCCAAGGGTTATTGGTGGACCCCAGGATGTGTGGGCATGGAAAACATGTCCTAGGGCAAGGGATGACCTTTGGTGGGACAGGCTGGGGGGGGTGTCTTCATTCCCTTCATCATCTCCTCCTCTATCTCTCAGGAGAATCTCAATAAATTGATGACCAACCTGCGGTCTACCCACCCTCATTTTGTCCGCTGCATCATCCCCAATGAGACCAAGTCTCCTGGTGAGCCAATCCCTGAGGGTTGATCCAGAGGACAGTGTTGGGCCCTTGCCAAAGGTGGTGGTGGGGAGCAGTGCTGTGGGGCAGTGCTGTGGGGCAGGCCTTGACTCACCAGTCTTGATGACCCACCAGGTGTGATGAACAACCCCCTGGTAATGCACCAGCTCCGCTGCAATGGGGTGCTGGAGGGCATCCGCATCTGCCGCAAGGGCTTCCCCAACCGCATCCTCTATGGGGACTTCCGCCAGAGGTAGGCACAGAGGAGAAAATATGGGGAGGTGGTGGACAACCCCACTGGGGATGATTTCAGGGTTTTCCTGTCCTCTCTGGTCACCAGGTACCGCATCCTGAACCCTGCTGCCATCCCTGAGGGGCAGTTCATTGACAGTCGTAAGGGTGCCGAGAAGCTCCTGGGATCCCTTGATATTGACCACAACCAGTACAAGTTTGGACACACCAAGGTGAGGTCACTTGGTCTCTGTTCCTGTGGTCCCACCATCCACAAGGCTTTCATGGTGGGACGAGATGGGCTCTTATGGTACACCCACATACTTGTCCACCTGCCCATCTGAGCTCCCTCCATCCACGCCACCACCCATCCCTCCACCACGCCTCCAAATCCCAGCAGCACTTATCTTCATCTTTCCTCAAAGGTCTTCTTCAAGGCTGGGCTGCTGGGGCTGCTGGAGGAGATGCGGGATGAGCGCCTGGCCCGGATCATGACTCGCTTGCAGGCCCAAGTCCGTGGTTTCCTCTCTCGTCAGGAGTTCAAGAAGATCCTAGAGCGCAGGTGGGTGGTGAGATGGAGATGGTGTTGTGTCCCTGTTGAGTGGAAGCCCCTGGTGACCCACATCTTGCTGTGCCTTCTCCAGGGACTCGCTGCTGGTGATCCAGTGGAACATCAGGGCCTTCATGGGGGTGAAGAACTGGCCTTGGATGAAGCTCTACTTCAAGATCAAGCCCTTGTTAAAGAGTGCTGAGACAGAGAAGGAGATGCAGGTGGGAGGAGGTGATGAGGCAGGCAGCTTGGAATCTAAAATGGGTTGGGTGGGGTTGATGGATGGAAGGGGTTGGATGTGGCTACTGGTCTCCTGGGCTCTGTTGCAGAACATGAAGGAAGAGTTTGGGCGGCTGAAGGAGGCCCTGGAGAAGTCAGAGACCCGACGCAAAGACCTGGAGGAGAAGATGGTCTCCATGCTGCAGGAGAAGAATGACCTTCAGCTCCAAGTGCAGGCTGTAAGTGACCTAGATGCCCCGGCCCTGCACTCCTTTTTCATTCCCTCAAACCAACTGTCCCCCTTCCAGGAGCAAGACAACCTGGCTGACGCTGAGGAACGCTGTGACCAGCTGATCAAGAACAAGATCCAGCTGGAGGCCAAGGTGAAGGAGATGACAGAGCGGATGGAGGATGAGGAGGAGATGAATGCTGAGTTGACAGCAAAGAAGAGGAAGCTGGAGGATGAATGCTCAGAGCTGAAGAAGGACATTGATGACCTGGAGTTGTCATTGGCCAAGGTGGAGAAGGAGAAACATGCCACTGAGAACAAGGTGAGCAAGGGGAGAGGTCTTGACCTCAAATTGTGGGGAATTGAGCTGACTCAAGCCAAAGTGAATAGCTCTGGTGAAGACCCAAGGCTCATTGGATTGGCATGCCAAGATTCATGGCTGTTTGGGCTGTAAAATTCAGAACTGGATGAGTTGAGTCATGAAGACCCAAAACTGCTTGGGTTGGGTTGTGATGATCCAAGGCTGGTTGGATTGCATGACCAAGACCCAAGGTTGGTTGTGTTTTCCTGCATCTCCTGACTTAGCTTCACCAAGAGCAAGAACAACCTTCTGTCTCTTGTCCTACCTGTGGTACAAAGCTGGAAGCCTGATATTTCTCTTCCTGCAGGTCAAGAACCTCACAGAGGAGATGGCTGGGCTGGATGAGATCATTGTCAAGCTAACAAAGGAGAAGAAGGCCCTGCAAGAATCTCACCAGCAAGCGCTGGATGACCTGCAGGCGGAGGAAGACAAGGTCAACACCCTGACAAAGGCCAAAGTCAAGCTGGAACAGCAAGTGGATGATGTGAGTATAGGCCACTCCCACAGGCACATAGCTGATCCCCACAGGCACATAGCTGATCCCCTGGGGTGTGGAGGTCCTTCTGGGGTGTGTGTTTGTGGGAGGCTGATGGATGTGTCTCTTCCTCACTTGCAGCTGGAGAGTTCACTGGAGCAGGAGAAGAAGATCCGGATGGACCTGGAACGGGCCAAAAGGAAGCTAGAAGGTGATTTGAAGCTGGCTCAGGAGAGTATCATGGACCTGGAGAATGACAAGCAACAACTGGATGAAAGGCTGAAAAAGTAGGAGCCTGTGCACTTGCTTATACTCTACCTGTAACACCTCTCTCCACTGAGCACTCAGGAGAATGAGTGCCTGGTGTTTTTCCCCACACCCAGGAAAGACTTTGAGCTCAATGCCCTCAACGCCAGAATAGAGGACGAGCAAGCAGTTGCAGCCCAGCTCCAGAAGAAGCTCAAAGAGCTTCAGGTGAGGTGGGCTTCAGCTTGGGGATCAGCCAGAAGGAGGAACTGGTCCTCCCCATTTTTATCTTCATGTCTTTTTGAGAAGGACCTAAACCAATGTGCCACTCACCTGAAATCAGAAGACTGTGGCATGTTGCTTGTCCCAGAATCTCTCTATCATTTTTTGCCTTGAAATGACTCATGGGCTCCTTGGCAGGTTGGCTTTCGTGGGAGTTGAGCCGAACCAAAGGGGCTGGAGGTAGGGGGAGCATCTTGGGTAGAATCATCTGAGCTGAGCAGACCATCTGGTTGGATCATGTTCATTCCAATGTCTTTAGAGAAGTTTGTGCTGAGCTGTCTGATCCAGTTAGCTCTAGGACTGGTTGAGTTGAATGTTCTCAAGACCAGTTGAGTTGAAGAATCTCAAGTTAATTTGAGAAGGTGGAGTGTATTCAAATAAGGCCAGGTTGATCTGGAGATCTCAGATCTTGACTCAGTTGATGAGAACTGGATGGGATCAAGACTGGTTGAAGTGAAGGGTCTACAACTGTCTGGGTTGAGCTGAAGAGTCTGGTTGGGTTGAATTGACTTAAAGACTCTCCAGCTTGATTGGTTGAGTTGAGTGGAGGAGTTGGGTGAAACCAAGTCTGCTGAAAACATGTTCATCTCCGGAGCACAGGCGCGGATTGAGGAGCTGGAGGAAGAGCTGGAAGCAGAGCGGACAGGCAGAGCTAAGGTGGAAAAGCTACGCTCAGACCTGTCGCGGGAGCTGGAGGAGATCAGCGAGCGGCTGGAGGAGGCGGGTGGGGCCACATCGGTGCAGATCGAGCTCAACAAGAAGCGGGAGGCAGAGTTCCAGAAGATGCGGCGGGATCTGGAGGAGGCCACACTGCAGCACGAGGCCACGGCCGCTGCGCTGCGCAAGAAGCATGCCGACAGTGTGGCCGAGCTCAGTGAGCAGATCGACAACTTACAGCGTGTCAAGCAGAAGCTGGAGAAGGAGAAGAGTGAGCTCAAGCTGGAGCTGGATGATGTTGGCTCCAACATGGAGCAATTGATAAAGGCCAAGGTAGGAAATAGGTCTCCAGCCATGAAGGGATAACACTTCCACTGTCCTCTCAAGGTTTCCTTTCATCTTCCTGCCCTTCCTGTTTGTAGGCCAACCTGGAGAAGATGTGCCGCACCATGGAAGATCAGATGAATGAGCACCGGACCAAGTCTGAAGAGGCTCAACGCATGGTCAATGACCTCACCACTCAACGAGCCAAGCTCCAGACAGAAAATGGTGAGGGGCTTGCTCTTTCCAAACCCAATTGCATATGTCTTGCCCAGTGGGGTGGCTTTGGGGTGTGTCCAGCAAGTGATTATCCACCATTCCACCCAACAGGTGAGCTCTCCAGGCAGCTGGAGGAGAAAGAAGCCTTCATCAACCAGATGACGCGAGGGAAACTCACATACACACAACAGCTGGAGGACCTCAAAAGGCAGCTAGAGGAAGAAGTCAAGGTAGGGCTTTGTTGGGGGGTCAGTGGGGATGAAAGACACCTCCAGTGTTAAGGATGCAGTTGGTTTGGGACCAAAAGGTGCATCATGACTCCGCCCTCACAGTAGGAGAAAATGAATTGAGGGTCCTCAGAAATTCAGTAGGGTTGGTATGTTACAAGGAGGTTGGGCTCGGTTGAGTTGAGTTGGGTTGGGTTGGTTGGTAATGAGGTTGTTGGAATTGAAGAATGCCAAGATAGCTCAAGTTGATGTGGACCCAACTTCTCCTCACCTCATGTGGCTCTCCCCTCCCAGGCCAAGAATGCACTGGCCCATGCGCTTCAGTCGGCCCGGCATGACTGCGACCTTCTGAGGGAGCAATATGAGGAGGAGACAGAGGCCAAGGCTGAGCTCCAGCGCTCACTCTCCAAGGCCAACTCTGAGGTGGCACAGTGGAGGACCAAGTATGAGACAGATGCCATCCAGCGCACTGAGGAGCTGGAGGAGGCCAAGTGAGTCATGTCTCCATGGAGGAAGATTCTATGAGGCAGGGGAGAGTGGAGACTCTTCCACTGTATAAGGATCTGGAGAATGTATGAGAACCTGGAGATGGTAGAGGAGATCCAGAGCAGAGCCTCAGCCAGCCAGTGGGTGGAAGAAGGTTTGAGTTGATCCACTTGGTCCATGGGTCACCACAGCAAGGTTTTCTCCCACGGTAGGAAGAAACTGGCCCAGCGGCTGCAGGAGGCTGAGGAAGCGGTGGAGGCAGTCAATGCCAAATGTTCCTCCCTGGAGAAGACCAAGCACCGACTGCAAAATGAGATTGAAGATCTCATGGCAGACCTGGAGCGGTCAAATGCAGCAGCTGCTGCATTGGACAAGAAACAGAGAAACTTTGACAAGGTGGGAGGACCAAGAAATGGTGGAAGTAGAAGGGTGGGAAGGGGGTAGAGAGATGTGGGTCCCATGAATCAAAGAAATCAAAGAAAGGCGGGAGAAGAAGTCCAGAAGAAAGGTGAACAACTTTCAAGGGCCAGATTTTAGCAGAGCTTCAAGTCCATACCAGGAGAATATTGGGGAAAGGAGGAGGAGGATGGAAAGAGGGTTCTTCATGGGCAAAGCAGCAGCTGAGCAGGTGATGTTCCCATAGATCTTGTCTGAGTGGAAGCAGAAATTTGAAGAGTCACAGGTGGAGCTGGAAGCATCGCAGAAAGAGGCCAGGTCCCTCAGCACTGAGCTCTTCAAGCTGAAGAACGCCTATGAGGAGTCGCTTGATCACTTAGAGACTTTCAAAAGGGAGAACAAGAATCTCCAAGGTGAGACTGTGGTCCTTCCCTGCCCACCTTGTGGTTTTCCATCACCTTCGACATAATCTGATGGCTTTTCATCCGAGCAGAGGAGATCTCGGACCTGACGGAGCAGCTGGGTGGCAGTCACAAGACCATCCATGAACTGGAGAAGGTCAGGAAGCAGCTGGATGCTGAGAAACTGGAGCTCCAAGCTGCACTGGAGGAGGCTGAGGTGAGCCAAATCACATCCCCATGAGTCCCCAGGTTGTCCTAGTCTTCTCTGTGGCCCTCTAATTTATCTCTGTCTCCACCAGGCCTCTCTGGAGCACGAGGAGGGAAAGATCCTGAGGGCTCAACTGGAGTTCAACCAGGTCAAGGCAGACTATGAGCGCAAGCTGGCTGAGAAGGATGAGGAGATGGAGCAGGCCAAGCGCAACCACCTGCGGGTGGTGGACTCGCTGCAGACCTCGCTGGATGCTGAGACCCGGAGCCGCAACGAGGCCCTGAGGCTGAAGAAGAAGATGGAGGGTGACCTCAATGAGATGGAGATTCAGCTCAGTCATGCCAACCGTGTGGCTGCCGAAGCTCAGTCCCACCTGAAAGGAGCCCAGGCTCACCTCAAGGTGGGATCACCCACCTCTAAGGAGGTCTTCCTAGCCCCTTGGAGCTGCTGGCTGATGTCCATTGTATTTATCCCAACAGGACACCCAACTGCAGCTGGATGATGTGGTGAGAGCCAATGAAGACCTGAAGGAGAACATCGCCATCGTGGAGAGAAGAAACAACCTCCTCCAGTCAGAGCTGGAGGAAATGCAGGCAGTGGTGGAACAGACTGAGAGGGCCCGCAAGTTGGCTGAGCAGGAGTTGATTGAGGCCAGTGAGAGGGTCCAGCTTCTCCATTCACAGGTGAGACATCACATGCCTTCAAGGAGAGACGTCACCTCCATCCATGGGTGTGGGCTTCCAATAGCTTGAGTTACCAACATCTCCAGATCCTTTAAGCCCGCAGAGTTGGCAGAGAGTAGGGGGGCATTAAGTACTGAGGGGGTTGAAGAAGGATTGGTCAGCACTTCAACAGACACCTCCTGAGATCCTCTCCTCTAACTCCAGAACACCAGCCTCATCAACCAGAAGAAGAAGATGGAGGCCGACGTCTCCCAGCTACAGACAGAGGTGGAAGAGGCCATCCAGGAGTGCAGGAATGCAGAAGAGAAGGCCAAGAAAGCCATCACTGATGTGAGTGCCATGCTGGGAACCAACGTCTAGGACACCTTCCACTGGAGGGTGATGGAGAGCACACTTTGGTCCTCCTTCTCTGCTTGCTTCTCTCCTTGGGCAGGCGGCCATGATGGCAGAGGAGCTGAAGAAGGAGCAGGACACCAGCGCCCACCTGGAGCGAATGAAGAAGAACATGGAGCAGACCATCAAGGACCTGCAGATGAGGTTGGATGAGGCCGAGCAGCTGGCCCTCAAAGGGGGCAAGAAGCAGCTGCAGAAGCTGGAGGCTCGTGTGCGGGAGCTGGAGAATGAGCTGGAGGCTGAGCAGAAGCGC
>NW_024581281.1:0-12113 GCF_017639235.1 Corvus kubaryi
GACATTTCTTTCTTTCTTTTTTCCTTCTTTCCTTCTTTTTTTTTTTTTGTTAGCATGCTGCTCATTTTATTTCTTTATCAAACTCCACCCTCTCCTTAAAGTCTTCATACAAATCTCGATTTATAACCTCTTTACCGCTTCTTCTCATTTTAGCAGCATCCGCAGCCTGCATCTGGCAGCGGGATCCCCACCATTTCCAACTGCTCTGCTATTTTTTTTTCTCCTCCTTTCCAAAAGTTGCTGTGGTTTTCCTTGCGCTCATACTCATTCTCGTGTAGGGAGATTCCCTGCCCTCCTTTCTCCTAGAAACGTGTCTTCTCGGTTTAAAATTTACCCTGTGACCATCGTTAAAGATGTTCTAAAGATGTCACATCAGCGAAATAGTTGATTTTGCGGGATCAGGGGTTTTAAAACTTTATTTTATATGCCGCAAGAAAAGGAATTAAGCTGCTCCAGATCTGAAAGAGCTCACAAACATGACGGCTTCATTGGTAGCTGCAGGGGCTGTTGGTAGGCACCTGGGAGAGTGGAGGCAAGCAAAAAAAAAAATTTAAATGGAAGGAGGATAAAAAAATGAACAAAAAGTGAGAAATGTGCTCGCAGCTAAATGAAAAATATCTGCCAGGTTTACAAGTAGATTGAAGAGGGAGAGGTAGGCTGGAGGGCAGCAGGACAGAGGTCTGGCCCGGGTGGCGAGGAGGGCTCGTTGGGGAAGAAAAGAGAAAGTTGAGAAAAATGTGGGACGCCAGAAACATGAGTGGTTGCGTGTGCGGGTCTGTGCCAGCAAGCGTGTGCGGTTGTGCGGGTGTGTGTCTGTGTGTGCAGGGTACAAGCCTGAGTAGCCGTATCTTCCCCTGAAGTTACATTTGTTTACATGGCAAGCGGCTGCAAACGCTGGCACTGATGGAGTAAAACACACGCACACACTAAAAAAAAAAAAAAAAAAAAAACCACCAAAAAAAAAACAACCAACAACTTTGGTCAGCTTTCAGGACTCGAGGCATGCTTACGCTCTGTGTGGAGATGGTTAATGAATCCAGTGTTTTTGCAGTTGCAAGCTTGTGCATTCACTGTGCAACGCTGACTGCAGGCTTTTGCAGTGGCAACAGCTCACCAAAGATATTAATTACACCGTCCCCTTTTTTTTCCACGAATGTTTGGCTATTGTAAGTTCGGACAATTTTGTTTTATTTCCCTCTTCCCGTTGATAATATTTAACCTTTCTCTTCCTTTTAGCAGGGAAAACTTTGCTGGGCGGGGGAGGGGGGATTCTATGGAAAGCTGGTTCTGTGTAATAAAGTTAGCAGTGGGGAGCTGGAGGGCTGCGACCTGTTCCAGCTTGAAGGGTAACGACAAGGTATTTTTGAAGATATGGACGCATTTGTTTTTATGGATTATTTTATTTAATATTTTATTTTTAAAAGCGACATGTCAGTTTACTTGTAAATCTCAGTGCTGTCAGGGCAATTAGCTGGGATTCACAACAGAGCTTGGCTATATTTTTTACAGTTGGCTGTGATTTTTAACTCCACTTTCTCACCACCCGGAGGATTTCTTTGATTTTTTTTTTTTTTTTTTTTTTTTTTTTTTTTACGTGTGGGGCTTTCTTTTGTTACGAGAGAGGAGGGGGGAAGAGAGGGTTGTGTGCGGATTTGTCTTGTTTGCCTTGGCTTTTTTTTTTTTTTTTCCTTTCTTTTTAATCTGTTTATTTTGTGAAGCCTGTCTGCATTGTGGTCGGGGGTGGGGGGGTGGAACGCGCTTGGCTGCCGCTGGGCTGAGGCTGCCTGAGCAGGGGTCGGGGCCGATGCAGGGGCCGGGCGGGGGGCGCAACGCAGGTCGGCGGCAGCTGCCCGGCTCCGCATGCCTCTGTCTGTCCGTGCCTGTGCGTGTGCCGGGGGCGAGGCGGCGGCGGGGAGGGGAAGAAGCCCGGCATTGTCTCCGGCTGTCTGGCAGCGGCGCCGCGGCGATGCCTGCGAGACTCCTGGATGCACATTTCCTCTCCTTCTCTCCTTCTTTTTGTCAGCGGTTCAGCGAGGAAGAATGCCTCCCACCCAACCCAACCCCGGCCAGTACGCCCTGACCAACGGCGACCCTCTGAACGGGCACTGCTATCTCTCGGGATACATCTCCCTCCTGCTGCGGGCCGAGCCCTACCCCACCTCCCGCTACGGCAGCCAGTGCATGCAGCCCAACAACATCATGGGCATCGAGAACATCTGTGAGCTGGCCGCCCGTCTGCTCTTCAGCGCCGTCGAGTGGGCCCGCAATATTCCCTTCTTCCCCGACCTGCAGATCACCGACCAGGTGGCCTTGCTGCGGCTCACCTGGAGCGAGCTCTTCGTCCTCAATGCTGCCCAGTGCTCCATGCCCCTCCATGTGGCCCCACTCCTGGCCGCCGCCGGCCTCCACGCCTCCCCCATGTCGGCCGACCGCGTTGTAGCCTTCATGGACCACATCCGCATCTTCCAGGAACAGGTGGAGAAGCTGAAGGCGCTGCACGTCGATTCGGCTGAGTACAGCTGCCTGAAAGCCATCGTCCTCTTCACCTCAGGTGAGGGGACGGGTTGGGGATGTGAGACGTCTGGAAAAAAAAAAAAATCAAAAACCCCCCAAACCACCAGTGGGAAAATTAGGAAAAATATTTCAATAGAATTATTTTTAAAGGAAGGGGACTGGAGGCCGAGAAAGCATAGTGCCTGATGAGGGTACACTCCGGTCCAGGGATCAACCTCTCCCTCATTGCCACTGATACTGGCTCTTTAACACACAGCCCCTTCAAAAAAATAATACTAAAACCCAAAATCAAATTAAGTGTAGGCAGTGGAAACATGCATGTTAACAATTTTTCCCTGTGATAGATGGTTTGAATTAACTAGCAGGAAAGTTGCATTAGCATTTCCTCTGAAGTGCTCTGGTCATAGCCTATAAGAATATAATATGTATACTATTATTGTAACCTGCAAGGGAGAATTTATAAACATCAAGGGGAACTATGTGAAGGAAATATATGAAATGCAAACAGGGCAAGGTAAGAGCCTGGGCAGTGTAATTTTTAAATTATTATTCTAATTATCATCATGATGTGGCTAACTGCCACCTTTCCTTCTTGTTTTTCTTTTTTCTTTTTCATTTTTATATCCCCTCTCCCCATCCCGTAGCTCCTCTCTTGTATGAGTTTCTCCCCTCTTTTCCTGATTAGCAATAACTAAATGGTTCCAATAAATGTGACTTAAAACCAGGCCAAGGCAAAATTAAAAGCATTCCTGAACAAAGATGGCAAATCGTTCAAAGGCCTTGTTTAACATTGAGGAGTTTATAATCCATCAATATTTGTTGCCTTTCAAGCACGAAAGATAGTATTTACATTGTATTAAAATGACTCCTAAATTTGCACTATATTGTAATATAGCAAATGTAGTATTAATATCGATTTGAACATCAGATAATTTATTTAGACAGGAGTACCTAATTTGTATGCAGGGTGGTCGGAGACATGTACTGTGACTGCCCCCTTTTACTTCCAGTGCAAATGCAGTCTCGCAGCGTTGGAGGGAATATTTCTTTGCAAAGGATAATGTGCAAATCTTAAAACAAATGGAAGATTTACTGAATAGCCAACTCGACATTTTAATGTATTTTATCATAATAAGTCTTCTTGATGGAAACATGTTTTTCAAGAGTGACAAAGAGACCTGCCTGCATTTATCAGGGTGATTTAACTCCATAGCCTGCCTGCAGACTCCCAGACTTTCCCATTCATTTCAGGGAGCTCATCAATACACAGGGACAGTAGAGGAGAAGCTTTTTTTTTCCCCAGACCCAACTTGGAGAGATCCTTCCCAAGCAGAGCTTGGAAAATGTCTAGCCTGTGCCTCAGCCCTTCCATACGCCAAAGGCCCTGTGAAGGAGGCTCCTCCTGACGGGAATATGGTTGAGGGAATATTTTATTTCTTCTTCTTTCTCTTCTCTCCCTGTTCCCTTCAATCTTCACCTTTACTTCCAAAACAATTGATCTTGGCTAGAAAAAGGGTAAGTGGCTTTAGAGGAGCCCTTCACTTACATATAATAAAAACAAATGTAATAACATTTGTGAGGGGAGAAGCCCCTTCCCACAGTGGAGAGGAGAGTGAAGGAGGGGAAAAATAATATTATTTCAGAGCAGAATCACACGGGACATCTCAGAAAATGGAAATACTGCTGTCAGGAGTAATCTACTATCCCTTACCCCCATCTGCACATTTCCACTTTTCACTAAACTTGTTTTTATTGCATATTCAGAGGGGAATTCATGGGAAGCCTTCTCAAAGTCATCCAACTTTTAAACAAACTTTAAATGATAGAAAAGACATTTTTAGACATATTGTCCAAACTCCTTCACTGAGGACTAAGTATTTAAAACTGACATGGATTTCTCCTGTTGTGGTTTTTACATTCGGGCTCCAGAGAGCATGTATTCAATCTGTAAAATTCTGGACACCATCCAAAAGCTGGTTAGTAACCCAAACCCAGCTCCTTTCTTGCCTCTTTTCCCCTTCTCTCCCGTACCCTCCTCCTCGCCTTCATCTCCTTTGCCCCTGCCAAACTTTAGCATTATTAATTCCTACATCTACCTTTTCATCATCATAAATAATTGTTTCCGGGAAGAGACAGAGACAGATAACATAAATCAAATAAATCTATTTTCAGTGCAATAAGAACTTTTGATTTCTAGTTAGATGCCAGCTGATTACATCTATATTTTGTGAACACTAAACTCTTCTGAACATGTAACATGAAATACACTGCCGCCACTACAGAGGGGAAGGCTGGAGTGTGTTGAACAGTAATGGTTATTTATTTACATAATTTCTTTTTCATACACTGCAAGAAGAAATATAGAGCTTTCCCTTATTGACACAGTGTCATATAAAAAAGCAAGGCACACAGAGGATTTTCACATTAGCCCACTTCCTGAGATGGAATAATAATTCACCTTCAGTAAACATAGATTGCAGTATTTCTCCCATGCATTACACCTCTTCGGGCTGCATAATCTAATCTAGCTGTGGATCCCTTAATTATTATTATTTTTAATCTCATTCTGAAAGGAGAATTAAGCCTTCCCACTCCCACCGAAGGCTGAGGAAGAAAACCCAAGCAGAGGCATATGCCAGACCATTTGAAATAATTGAAGCCCAATACATACTATCGGCACAAGAAAATTCTGCGTTTTTGGAGGTCTAAGACAAAACCCATGGCCAATTTTTCAAACACACACATACACACCAGGCTGATGCCCTTTTAGAGAGCAAGTTCCCCATCCGCATTGTCCAGTGACCTGCACTTATAGGTGCACTTATCGTAAATGCCTGATAAATATTTTACTAACCTTAAGGGTATGACATATGGGGCATAAAGAAAAAAGCCCTGCCATGGTGTCAGTAAGACCCTTTCATATTGCATTGTTTGGAAGTTGAATAGGATCCTAATGCATAATGGGCAGATAATGCATGTAAAATAGCAAGATATATGTAAATATGGAATGTGATTTGTGGCAATCAACATATGAACAGGTCTGTGGTTTTGATATGTATTGCAAACAAGAACAGGCCCCAGCTTTTGATAGATATATATGTTGCAACCTGGTGCTTTAGATGTTGCAAAATATCATTGCATTAAAGGTACAGTATGGATTAGCAGAGCAGCCTGGCTCAGATAATTGTGTGTCTGAGGAATGCCAAGTCCGCAGCTCAGGTCAAAGGTTCTCCTTCTCAGAAGTTAGTAAATTATGGCTTGTTTTATTTGTATTTTTGCTCGAGGCCATAATACTGTAGATAGAGGTGTTCAGAAATCTTTGTAAAGTCAGTTCTTAATAAGGGAAGACTTAAGCTTCAGAAATGCCGGTGCAACAGATTTTATTTTATTTTATTTTCAGCTTTGAATAATTTGTTAATTTGTTGTGTCTTTCTAGCATCGCAACTCTACATTCACATTTTTGCAATGTCTTTTTGGGGCCCATTAACTAATTCATATATGGATCTATATATTAGCAAAGTCTGGCTTCGATCTGTTAAACTGCACCTCTACCTGACCGCCTTGCTCTGGTCTTGATGGCTGGGGTATTTCTGTTTTGTTGGTTGGTTTTTGGTTGGGTTTTTTGGTTGCTGTTTTGGTTTGGTGTTTCTAATATCTGTTATTAATCTTTGAAACAATGTGGATGGTTTCAACCATCTGGGCATACCCACCACTTTTCCATGACTGTAGTTTCCTGAGTGAGTCCCTCCACAAGCAGCTGGTGCACAATTATCCTCTGGTTTGGGTTTTGTGTTCTCAGAGATAGGATATGTGCTTATATGTGTCTCTGTGTGTGCAAACGCACAGATGCATCTCTACCTCTCTGCTTGTATCTATATACACAGAATAACATGTATAGATATAAATACCTGGATGTGAAGGGTTTCTGCTCTCAGACTAGTACACCTTTTCCCAGGTCAGGTAGTTCTGCAAGGTGCAAGGCGTATGTGACAGTTTGGGTGCAGGAAGGACCTATAAGGAAAGAGTCTTTCTGGCTTCGTTTAGGCAAGGCTTAGCCGCTGCAGGTCTCCCCAGCTTTGTGTCTGAAAGCTACAGACGCCTGCTGAGCGCGAGCTAGGACTAACCTAGCCGTTCTCCACCGGATTTATCATACAACCCACAAAGACGTGGCAAATTTGCTGTCGCTGGCAGCGAGGCAGGAGCAGAGGAGACTCCCTTGCCCCACGGGATCCCCCAGCCGGCTCCCTGCCAGCCGCTGCAGGTCCCAGTCGCTGCCTCTGTGTGATGTGCAGCCATGTCAACAAACTCCTTGTGTCTCACTCTGCTTGTGCGCGGCTCTGCTTATCATCATATTATTGTCGTTATTAATTATTGTTATTATTTTCCCCAATACCTTATTTTTCCTCCTCTTGGCGTTATTTAAGGGGGCTGGTCCAGGTTTCCAGCATCTCGGTGATGGGCTCCCTGGAGCAGAAACCACGCTCGACAGCGCGGAGTGTCGGTGGGGGGGATGTGGAAAGGAAGTGTGGGGGGTGGTGTGTTTGTGTATGTGATTGGGACGAGCGGGGTGGTGGCACCCCGTCGCATCCTGGGTGAAAATACCCACGGTGGTGACGACGCACAGCAAGGTCGCGTTATTTATTTGGCAGTGGTGCGCGGGATGGGGTGGGATGGGATGGGGGGTGCGCTTTTGGGCTGCCCCCCATCCTCGCGGCGCTTCCCCATGTGGTTCCCAGCCACTAACCATCTCCCCCCCCGCTTCCTCCTCCTCCTCCTCCTCCTCCTCCTCCTCCTCCACCTCCTCCCTCCACTCTCCCCCCGCCTGCCGCCGTTCTGCGGCTGCCTCCGCGGGCGCGGTGCGGTGGGCAGACGCCTGCGGCCTGTCGGATGCTGCGCACATCGAGAGCCTCCAGGAGAAGTCGCAGTGCGCGCTAGAGGAGTACGTGCGGAGCCAGTACCCCAACCAGCCCAGCCGCTTCGGGAAGCTGCTGCTGCGGCTGCCCTCCCTGCGCACCGTCTCCTCTTCCGTCATCGAGCAGCTCTTCTTCGTCCGCTTGGTAGGTAAAACCCCCATCGAAACCCTCATCAGGGATATGCTACTGTCGGGGAGCAGCTTCAACTGGCCTTACATGTCCATCCAGTGCTCCTAGAGCCCATCCCGCACCCCCGGCAGAGAGGCGGCGGAGCGGCGGAGAAGGGAACGCTCGCACAGAGGGGCAGTCGGGGTGCGGGGGGGGCCCGGGAGGTGGACACTGAACAAAAGAAAGGGCGAGTGGGAGCAGAGATGTGGCCGTGGAGGGGAGAAGGACGGACCTGTCGTCCGTGGAGGTTGTGGTGTTTCGCCTTTTTTTTTTTTTTTTTGGCCTATTTTGGTTTTTTTTTTCTTTCGGAGAGGAGGAAAAAAGAAATAAATAATATTAATAAAAGAGACAAAAAAAAAAAAAAAGAGTATTGAGGGGATATTAATCACACCTGAAGGGGATACTGGATCTTCCAGGATTTATTGTGGACTGTTGTTGATATATGATGTACAGTAAACCAACAAAACAAAAAAGCATTGAAACTGAACTGAACCTTGTGTAGAATGAAAAAAAAACAACCCAAAACCAAGCAAACAACAACAAAATTTCCATGCGCAAACACTTACCATGAACATTGTTACTCATTTTGTAATATATTAGTCTTTATTTTCATTTTTGGTAAAAGTTAAAACATCATATGCGCATAAAGGAAAAAAAGGAGAATTAGGGGAAAATAACATTTTCCAAATAATTATAAAAGAATTGTCCTGTGTCTATGTATCTATATCTGTTTTGTATTTTTTTCTGGTTCCAAACCAGGTTTCCTGTGATTCTATACTAATAATTTTTGATATAACCCTTTGCTTCTTATAATGAGTGCGATATATGTTGTCAAAGCTGTTCTTCAAGAATTAAAATTGAAGTGAGAATTTAAAAAAAAATAAAAGAATTTAGCAAAAAACCCCCAACTTATCACCCCACAACCCATGAGTCTTGTTGCTTGAAATATGCCAACAACTCACCAAAAAAAAAAATTAAAAACCATAAACAATAACAACAAACATCTCCCTACATTTTTAACTCCTTTACTGGTGCTAAAAAGGAGAACTTAAAAGATACTTGTGAGGGGAAAATATAAGTTACGTAAACTATGGGATGCTCCAGAACGGACTTGACTGTGTAAGCTTAGGGCTGAGCTGTCAAGGCCTAAAAAGAGGGAGCAGGAGTCGCAGTGTGATGCCTTAGGTGACCTCACCTCACTGGGGCTGCACCACAGACCTTCCATCAAGGCTGATGGGCCTATCAGGCTGGCCTACCCCTTTTTGAAACCCCTTTTCCCATCACCTGTTTTTTCTGCTGAGTTCACACCTTGATTTTTGCTCTCAGATACCGTGGGCATGGATTGAAGTCACCATATGCCACCATCTCTACCCGTGCAGCAGGAGGCATTCTCTAGCCATGGGTTCTGTTTGTCCCCAGGCATGAAGGCTTTTGGCTTCTGGGGGCTTGGGGTGGGGTTGAGGGTTTTTTGGTTTTATCTTCTCTTACATACCAAGGGCTTGCAGACCCCAATATGTGCTCCAGTGTGCATGCCTTGTGCTTTCTGTCAGCCAGAACAGACCTCTTGCTTTTTTTCCCAACTCCAGTTGCTGTGTGTGGAGGGTATTCCCACTCCATTAATATAGAAATCCTACTGCATGCTAGCTCATTGGGTGGTGAGCTAGTGCATTTCATGTATGCTTATGTGCCATGGCCTTGCAAAAAACACAGGCTGTGACATCCCACACCACAGCCCACCCACTTCCAGGGCCTGAGCTCTGTGCCAAAACCCCCTCTTCATTTCAGCTTGTCTTTTTTTCCCCCAGAAAATTAAAAATCGTTTTTATAACAGAGCTCCTTTGAAGGTAAAGGCTTCTAGCTGGTGGTGCAGATCTCTGTAACAGCTTTCAGTGCATTAATGTTTTATAGGATCTGAGACAGAGCTGTAAGAACACATACTACCAAGGGAGCTCTTTCTTAATGTATTAATAAAGCTGGATCTTTAAAAATAACATTGTCCCCCTCACACAGACACCTCCTGTGCCCTCCAAACAAGCTTGGATGAGGCAGACTTTTCAGTTTGTGAAGACATGGGCAGTGTTTTCCTTTTAATTTGCTGTCCTCCATACCCTCCCCTCTCTCCTTCTGTCTCTCTCTCAGTTTCTCCCACCCATTTTTTTCATTCTTTCTTTCCTTTTTCCTCCCCCTTTTTTTCTTTCTTTAACAAGATTCCTCAACTCGCTTGGGGTATTTAATATTCTAGGCGCAGCAGACCTTAGGTGAGAGCAGCTCTATACAGTAGACAGTTATAGCTGGATAATCAACATTGCGGGCAAATCCTCTATGGGGGTATCACCCCATTCAGGATGGAGAAACGGTCTATATTCATAGGTGCTGGGAGTGGGGGGCTTGGATAATTCCAGACCTGAGCACACAAGAACAGGAATTTGGGAGTTACACAGACAGACAGACATCCCCCCTTTTGTCACTCACTTGGACACTGCATGAGTGAGAGCTTTGTTCCTGTCCCTTCCCCGGGGCCTTCCCTGGAGAGAGGGGGTCCAGCAGCCGCTCCGGGCTCTCAACATGGAGCGAGCAGGAATGCTCAGACATGGGAGGTGCTGAAAGGATTTTCAGCACTGCTTTTTGGTGGGATGGGCGTTTGGGGACCCGGATGAATCAGTAGTTAAAAACACAAACAAAAATACATACATACAAAAAAACCCCACAAAAAAACAACAAAAAAACCCCACCCCAAAACAAAAACAAAACCAAACCAAACCAAACAAACAAAAAAACACCAAACCCCAAACCCAACAAACCGAAACCTACCAAAACAAGCAAACAAACCAATCCCCCAAAACAAAAAATAAACAACAAAAACAAACTAACAAAAGAAAAACCAACCCCCCTCCAAAAAGAAACAAAAAAAATGGGGATATTGGAAGAGAAAAACAGGTCTTGGTTTCTTCCAATGAGATGTAAATAAATTCATTACAGTGTTATCCCACTGATGAAAACAAATAAACTTTTTCGTAGGTATTTTTCAATAATTTTCATATTTATGAATAATAATAACCCACGGATTGCCAAGAAACTTGCAGGTGTAGAGGAGGTGTACGAGATGCACTTATTTCCATGTATGTGCCTAGAAAGAAGTGTTTCAATCCCTTATTAAACTTTGCTTATAAGACGGTATCGTGTTCTGAAGTGTTAACTACCCAGTCTGCTTTGTGTCAGTGGATGTTTTCTTTTGCCACGCTGCAGCCTCTCGGGCATTCATATGGCAGCTAAAAATACTGTATCATCGCGTCATCGAGTGCTATTTGCTGAAAAAAAAAAAAAAAATTAATATGTGAATGTGGAGAGGGGCTGGGGTCCCTCAGTGAGCTTCTGCTGACTTATTCGTAACATATAATATACTGCTTTAAAACAAACCCCATCTACATTTCTTTTGCCTTGTTGTTGCCAGGGGCCCGGGCGCTGTCCCTGGAGGCTCCTCGGTCCCCCAGGCTCCTCAGGAGGCGGGGTCGGCAGGGAGTTCCCCTGCATCCCTGCATCCTACCGCGCAGGGCTCCGCGGCCCCTCCATACTCACAAGCAGCTGCTGCAGCACGTCAAAGGCTGGGGTGGGGGTTGGAGGGGAGGAAGCAGGGTGTCGGTGGGATTTGGGAGAGGGGCGACCCTCCCAACCCAGCCTCGCGCAGGGGACCTGCTCCGGGCAACGCAGATACAAAGCCCCCCTTCCCACTCCTCTTAGCACCTCGCTAACTAGCTTGCCTCCTCCCACCGCCCAATTAGGCCTTTTCTATACATCTAATCGAATAAATATTTGGAAATGCTGCTAAGTGGTAGGTTGAACCCAAGCTGAGGAGGAGGGGGTCTTGCCGGCTGTGGCAGGGGCAGCGCCGAGGAGAGGGTCGTTTGTGTGTGCGCGACTGTGTGTGCGCAACTTCCTCCGGCTGTCCGTGAACGCCAGGGGCTGCGGCTTCCCCTTTCCCGGGGTTTCTCGACACGCCCTTGCCCCCGGGGGGCACCGTTTGGGTGGCTCGGCTTCCATCCACCCCCTTCATCTGCAGGAGGAGGGTGATGAGCCCACTCAAGGGGTGGGGATAAAGGATAATCCCCCCTTTCCCCGTATCCCTAGAAATAAGGTGGAACTGGGGAAGGAGCGTGGAGATGGGACTCCATCACAAGTGACCTGTCTCATCGCCACCAATAAAATCGACGGATCAAGATGCAAAAGACTTTTTTCCTGCTGAGGTAAATGGAGGGTCTCGCAAGAAAAGTCTGGCTCGGTGTCACTGCAAGTGGCAGCAGAAGTAATACAAGAACAGGTGGATTCTATGTGGGTTCACTCGCAGGAGGCTGGTTGGTTATCTACACAAAGAGAGAAATGTCTTTTATCTGACAAAAAGGGCTGAATAGGACCTCCGGTGTTGCTGGTGGCTTTTTTGGCTCTCTCTCTTTTTTTTTTTTTTTTTTTTTTTTTCTTTTTAGGCGAGTATGTTTGCTTGGTTTTTTGGTTTGGTTTGGTTTT
>NW_024581282.1:0-12115 GCF_017639235.1 Corvus kubaryi
GACATTTCTTTCTTTCTTTTTTCCTTCTTTCCTTCTTTTTTTTTTTTTGTTAGCATGCTGCTCATTTTATTTCTTTATCAAACTCCACCCTCTCCTTAAAGTCTTCATACAAATCTCGATTTATAACCTCTTTACCGCTTCTTCTCATTTTAGCAGCATCCGCAGCCTGCATCTGGCAGCGGGATCCCCACCATTTCCAACTGCTCTGCTATTTTTTTTTCTCCTCCTTTCCAAAAGTTGCTGTGGTTTTCCTTGCGCTCATACTCATTCTCGTGTAGGGAGATTCCCTGCCCTCCTTTCTCCTAGAAACGTGTCTTCTCGGTTTAAAATTTACCCTGTGACCATCGTTAAAGATGTTCTAAAGATGTCACATCAGCGAAATAGTTGATTTTGCGGGATCAGGGGTTTTAAAACTTTATTTTATATGCCGCAAGAAAAGGAATTAAGCTGCTCCAGATCTGAAAGAGCTCACAAACATGACGGCTTCATTGGTAGCTGCAGGGGCTGTTGGTAGGCACCTGGGAGAGTGGAGGCAAGCAAAAAAAAAAAATTTAAATGGAAGGAGGATAAAAAAATGAACAAAAAGTGAGAAATGTGCTCGCAGCTAAATGAAAAATATCTGCCAGGTTTACAAGTAGATTGAAGAGGGAGAGGTAGGCTGGAGGGCAGCAGGACAGAGGTCTGGCCCGGGTGGCGAGGAGGGCTCGTTGGGGAAGAAAAGAGAAAGTTGAGAAAAATGTGGGACGCCAGAAACATGAGTGGTTGCGTGTGCGGGTCTGTGCCAGCAAGCGTGTGCGGTTGTGCGGGTGTGTGTCTGTGTGTGCAGGGTACAAGCCTGAGTAGCCGTATCTTCCCCTGAAGTTACATTTGTTTACATGGCAAGCGGCTGCAAACGCTGGCACTGATGGAGTAAAACACACGCACACACTAAAAAAAAAAAAAAAAAAAAAACCACCAAAAAAAAAACAACCAACAACTTTGGTCAGCTTTCAGGACTCGAGGCATGCTTACGCTCTGTGTGGAGATGGTTAATGAATCCAGTGTTTTTGCAGTTGCAAGCTTGTGCATTCACTGTGCAACGCTGACTGCAGGCTTTTGCAGTGGCAACAGCTCACCAAAGATATTAATTACACCGTCCCCTTTTTTTTCCACGAATGTTTGGCTATTGTAAGTTCGGACAATTTTGTTTTATTTCCCTCTTCCCGTTGATAATATTTAACCTTTCTCTTCCTTTTAGCAGGGAAAACTTTGCTGGGCGGGGGAGGGGGGATTCTATGGAAAGCTGGTTCTGTGTAATAAAGTTAGCAGTGGGGAGCTGGAGGGCTGCGACCTGTTCCAGCTTGAAGGGTAACGACAAGGTATTTTTGAAGATATGGACGCATTTGTTTTTATGGATTATTTTATTTAATATTTTATTTTTAAAAGCGACATGTCAGTTTACTTGTAAATCTCAGTGCTGTCAGGGCAATTAGCTGGGATTCACAACAGAGCTTGGCTATATTTTTTACAGTTGGCTGTGATTTTTAACTCCACTTTCTCACCACCCGGAGGATTTCTTTGATTTTTTTTTTTTTTTTTTTTTTTTTTTTTTTTACGTGTGGGGCTTTCTTTTGTTACGAGAGAGGAGGGGGGAAGAGAGGGTTGTGTGCGGATTTGTCTTGTTTGCCTTGGCTTTTTTTTTTTTTTTTCCTTTCTTTTTAATCTGTTTATTTTGTGAAGCCTGTCTGCATTGTGGTCGGGGGTGGGGGGGTGGAACGCGCTTGGCTGCCGCTGGGCTGAGGCTGCCTGAGCAGGGGTCGGGGCCGATGCAGGGGCCGGGCGGGGGGCGCAACGCAGGTCGGCGGCAGCTGCCCGGCTCCGCATGCCTCTGTCTGTCCGTGCCTGTGCGTGTGCCGGGGGCGAGGCGGCGGCGGGGAGGGGAAGAAGCCCGGCATTGTCTCCGGCTGTCTGGCAGCGGCGCCGCGGCGATGCCTGCGAGACTCCTGGATGCACATTTCCTCTCCTTCTCTCCTTCTTTTTGTCAGCGGTTCAGCGAGGAAGAATGCCTCCCACCCAACCCAACCCCGGCCAGTACGCCCTGACCAACGGCGACCCTCTGAACGGGCACTGCTATCTCTCGGGATACATCTCCCTCCTGCTGCGGGCCGAGCCCTACCCCACCTCCCGCTACGGCAGCCAGTGCATGCAGCCCAACAACATCATGGGCATCGAGAACATCTGTGAGCTGGCCGCCCGTCTGCTCTTCAGCGCCGTCGAGTGGGCCCGCAATATTCCCTTCTTCCCCGACCTGCAGATCACCGACCAGGTGGCCTTGCTGCGGCTCACCTGGAGCGAGCTCTTCGTCCTCAATGCTGCCCAGTGCTCCATGCCCCTCCATGTGGCCCCACTCCTGGCCGCCGCCGGCCTCCACGCCTCCCCCATGTCGGCCGACCGCGTTGTAGCCTTCATGGACCACATCCGCATCTTCCAGGAACAGGTGGAGAAGCTGAAGGCGCTGCACGTCGATTCGGCTGAGTACAGCTGCCTGAAAGCCATCGTCCTCTTCACCTCAGGTGAGGGGACGGGTTGGGGATGTGAGACGTCTGGAAAAAAAAAAAAATCAAAAACCCCCCAAACCACCAGTGGGAAAATTAGGAAAAATATTTCAATAGAATTATTTTTAAAGGAAGGGGACTGGAGGCCGAGAAAGCATAGTGCCTGATGAGGGTACACTCCGGTCCAGGGATCAACCTCTCCCTCATTGCCACTGATACTGGCTCTTTAACACACAGCCCCTTCAAAAAAATAATACTAAAACCCAAAATCAAATTAAGTGTAGGCAGTGGAAACATGCATGTTAACAATTTTTCCCTGTGATAGATGGTTTGAATTAACTAGCAGGAAAGTTGCATTAGCATTTCCTCTGAAGTGCTCTGGTCATAGCCTATAAGAATATAATATGTATACTATTATTGTAACCTGCAAGGGAGAATTTATAAACATCAAGGGGAACTATGTGAAGGAAATATATGAAATGCAAACAGGGCAAGGTAAGAGCCTGGGCAGTGTAATTTTTAAATTATTATTCTAATTATCATCATGATGTGGCTAACTGCCACCTTTCCTTCTTGTTTTTCTTTTTTCTTTTTCATTTTTATATCCCCTCTCCCCATCCCGTAGCTCCTCTCTTGTATGAGTTTCTCCCCTCTTTTCCTGATTAGCAATAACTAAATGGTTCCAATAAATGTGACTTAAAACCAGGCCAAGGCAAAATTAAAAGCATTCCTGAACAAAGATGGCAAATCGTTCAAAGGCCTTGTTTAACATTGAGGAGTTTATAATCCATCAATATTTGTTGC
Source organism: Corvus kubaryi (assembly GCF_017639235.1). Taxonomy (NCBI): domain Eukaryota; kingdom Metazoa; phylum Chordata; class Aves; order Passeriformes; family Corvidae; genus Corvus; species Corvus kubaryi. The sequence goes on from NW_024581282.1 coordinate 3,339, forward strand.
CTTTCAAGCACGAAAGATAGTATTTACATTGTATTAAAATGACTCCTAAATTTGCACTATATTGTAATATAGCAAATGTAGTATTAATATCGATTTGAACATCAGATAATTTATTTAGACAGGAGTACCTAATTTGTATGCAGGGTGGTCGGAGACATGTACTGTGACTGCCCCCTTTTACTTCCAGTGCAAATGCAGTCTCGCAGCATTGGAGGGAATATTTCTTTGCAAAGGATAATGTGCAAATCTTAAAACAAATGGAAGATTTACTGAATAGCCAACTCGACATTTTAATGTATTTTATCATAATAAGTCTTCTTGATGGAAACATGTTTTTCAAGAGTGACAAAGAGACCTGCCTGCATTTATCAGGGTGATTTAACTCCATAGCCTGCCTGCAGACTCCCAGACTTTCCCATTCATTTCAGGGAGCTCATCAATACACAGGGACAGTAGAGGAGAAGCTTTTTTTTTCCCCAGACCCAACTTGGAGAGATCCTTCCCAAGCAGAGCTTGGAAAATGTCTAGCCTGTGCCTCAGCCCTTCCATACGCCAAAGGCCCTGTGAAGGAGGCTCCTCCTGACGGGAATATGGTTGAGGGAATATTTTATTTCTTCTTCTTTCTCTTCTCTCCCTGTTCCCTTCAATCTTCACCTTTACTTCCAAAACAATTGATCTTGGCTAGAAAAAGGGTAAGTGGCTTTAGAGGAGCCCTTCACTTACATATAATAAAAACAAATGTAATAACATTTGTGAGGGGAGAAGCCCCTTCCCACAGTGGAGAGGAGAGTGAAGGAGGGGAAAAATAATATTATTTCAGAGCAGAATCACACGGGACATCTCAGAAAATGGAAATACTGCTGTCAGGAGTAATCTACTATCCCTTACCCCCATCTGCACATTTCCACTTTTCACTAAACTTGTTTTTATTGCATATTCAGAGGGGAATTCATGGGAAGCCTTCTCAAAGTCATCCAACTTTTAAACAAACTTTAAATGATAGAAAAGACATTTTTAGACATATTGTCCAAACTCCTTCACTGAGGACTAAGTATTTAAAACTGACATGGATTTCTCCTGTTGTGGTTTTTACATTCGGGCTCCAGAGAGCATGTATTCAATCTGTAAAATTCTGGACACCATCCAAAAGCTGGTTAGTAACCCAAACCCAGCTCCTTTCTTGCCTCTTTTCCCCTTCTCTCCCGTACCCTCCTCCTCGCCTTCATCTCCTTTGCCCCTGCCAAACTTTAGCATTATTAATTCCTACATCTACCTTTTCATCATCATAAATAATTGTTTCCGGGAAGAGACAGAGACAGATAACATAAATCAAATAAATCTATTTTCAGTGCAATAAGAACTTTTGATTTCTAGTTAGATGCCAGCTGATTACATCTATATTTTGTGAACACTAAACTCTTCTGAACATGTAACATGAAATACACTGCCGCCACTACAGAGGGGAAGGCTGGAGTGTGTTGAACAGTAATGGTTATTTATTTACATAATTTCTTTTTCATACACTGCAAGAAGAAATATAGAGCTTTCCCTTATTGACACAGTGTCATATAAAAAAGCAAGGCACACAGAGGATTTTCACATTAGCCCACTTCCTGAGATGGAATAATAATTCACCTTCAGTAAACATAGATTGCAGTATTTCTCCCATGCATTACACCTCTTCGGGCTGCATAATCTAATCTAGCTGTGGATCCCTTAATTATTATTATTTTTAATCTCATTCTGAAAGGAGAATTAAGCCTTCCCACTCCCACCGAAGGCTGAGGAAGAAAACCCAAGCAGAGGCATATGCCAGACCATTTGAAATAATTGAAGCCCAATACATACTATCGGCACAAGAAAATTCTGCGTTTTTGGAGGTCTAAGACAAAACCCATGGCCAATTTTTCAAACACACACATACACACCAGGCTGATGCCCTTTTAGAGAGCAAGTTCCCCATCCGCATTGTCCAGTGACCTGCACTTATAGGTGCACTTATCGTAAATGCCTGATAAATATTTTACTAACCTTAAGGGTATGACATATGGGGCATAAAGAAAAAAGCCCTGCCATGGTGTCAGTAAGACCCTTTCATATTGCATTGTTTGGAAGTTGAATAGGATCCTAATGCATAATGGGCAGATAATGCATGTAAAATAGCAAGATATATGTAAATATGGAATGTGATTTGTGGCAATCAACATATGAACAGGTCTGTGGTTTTGATATGTATTGCAAACAAGAACAGGCCCCAGCTTTTGATAGATATATATGTTGCAACCTGGTGCTTTAGATGTTGCAAAATATCATTGCATTAAAGGTACAGTATGGATTAGCAGAGCAGCCTGGCTCAGATAATTGTGTGTCTGAGGAATGCCAAGTCCGCAGCTCAGGTCAAAGGTTCTCCTTCTCAGAAGTTAGTAAATTATGGCTTGTTTTATTTGTATTTTTGCTCGAGGCCATAATACTGTAGATAGAGGTGTTCAGAAATCTTTGTAAAGTCAGTTCTTAATAAGGGAAGACTTAAGCTTCAGAAATGCCGGTGCAACAGATTTTATTTTATTTTATTTTCAGCTTTGAATAATTTGTTAATTTGTTGTGTCTTTCTAGCATCGCAACTCTACATTCACATTTTTGCAATGTCTTTTTGGGGCCCATTAACTAATTCATATATGGATCTATATATTAGCAAAGTCTGGCTTCGATCTGTTAAACTGCACCTCTACCTGACCGCCTTGCTCTGGTCTTGATGGCTGGGGTATTTCTGTTTTGTTGGTTGGTTTTTGGTTGGGTTTTTTGGTTGCTGTTTTGGTTTGGTGTTTCTAATATCTGTTATTAATCTTTGAAACAATGTGGATGGTTTCAACCATCTGGGCATACCCACCACTTTTCCATGACTGTAGTTTCCTGAGTGAGTCCCTCCACAAGCAGCTGGTGCACAATTATCCTCTGGTTTGGGTTTTGTGTTCTCAGAGATAGGATATGTGCTTATATGTGTCTCTGTGTGTGCAAACGCACAGATGCATCTCTACCTCTCTGCTTGTATCTATATACACAGAATAACATGTATAGATATAAATACCTGGATGTGAAGGGTTTCTGCTCTCAGACTAGTACACCTTTTCCCAGGTCAGGTAGTTCTGCAAGGTGCAAGGCGTATGTGACAGTTTGGGTGCAGGAAGGACCTATAAGGAAAGAGTCTTTCTGGCTTCGTTTAGGCAAGGCTTAGCCGCTGCAGGTCTCCCCAGCTTTGTGTCTGAAAGCTACAGACGCCTGCTGAGCGCGAGCTAGGACTAACCTAGCCGTTCTCCACCGGATTTATCATACAACCCACAAAGACGTGGCAAATTTGCTGTCGCTGGCAGCGAGGCAGGAGCAGAGGAGACTCCCTTGCCCCACGGGATCCCCCAGCCGGCTCCCTGCCAGCCGCTGCAGGTCCCAGTCGCTGCCTCTGTGTGATGTGCAGCCATGTCAACAAACTCCTTGTGTCTCACTCTGCTTGTGCGCGGCTCTGCTTATCATCATATTATTGTCGTTATTAATTATTGTTATTATTTTCCCCAATACCTTATTTTTCCTCCTCTTGGCGTTATTTAAGGGGGCTGGTCCAGGTTTCCAGCATCTCGGTGATGGGCTCCCTGGAGCAGAAACCACGCTCGACAGCGCGGAGTGTCGGTGGGGGGGATGTGGAAAGGAAGTGTGGGGGGTGGTGTGTTTGTGTATGTGATTGGGACGAGCGGGGTGGTGGCACCCCGTCGCATCCTGGGTGAAAATACCCACGGTGGTGACGACGCACAGCAAGGGCGCGTTATTTATTTGGCAGTGGTGCGCGGGATGGGGTGGGATGGGATGGGGGGTGCGCTTTTGGGCTGCCCCCCATCCTCGCGGCGCTTCCCCATGTGGTTCCCAGCCACTAACCATCTCCCCCCCCGCTTCCTCCTCCTCCTCCTCCTCCTCCTCCTCCTCCTCCACCTCCTCCCTCCACTCTCCCCCCGCCTGCCGCCGTTCTGCGGCTGCCTCCGCGGGCGCGGTGCGGTGGGCAGACGCCTGCGGCCTGTCGGATGCTGCGCACATCGAGAGCCTCCAGGAGAAGTCGCAGTGCGCGCTAGAGGAGTACGTGCGGAGCCAGTACCCCAACCAGCCCAGCCGCTTCGGGAAGCTGCTGCTGCGGCTGCCCTCCCTGCGCACCGTCTCCTCTTCCGTCATCGAGCAGCTCTTCTTCGTCCGCTTGGTAGGTAAAACCCCCATCGAAACCCTCATCAGGGATATGCTACTGTCGGGGAGCAGCTTCAACTGGCCTTACATGTCCATCCAGTGCTCCTAGAGCCCATCCCGCACCCCCGGCAGAGAGGCGGCGGAGCGGCGGAGAAGGGAACGCTCGCACAGAGGGGCAGTCGGGGTGCGGGGGGGGGCCCGGGAGGTGGACACTGAACAAAAGAAAGGGCGAGTGGGAGCAGAGATGTGGCCGTGGAGGGGAGAAGGACGGACCTGTCGTCCGTGGAGGTTGTGGTGTTTCGCCTTTTTTTTTTTTTTTTTGGCCTATTTTGGTTTTTTTTTTCTTTCGGAGAGGAGGAAAAAAGAAATAAATAATATTAATAAAAGAGACAAAAAAAAAAAAAAGAGTATTGAGGGGATATTAATCACACCTGAAGGGGATACTGGATCTTCCAGGATTTATTGTGGACTGTTGTTGATATATGATGTACAGTAAACCAACAAAACAAAAAAGCATTGAAACTGAACTGAACCTTGTGTAGAATGAAAAAAAAACAACCCAAAACCAAGCAAACAACAACAAAATTTCCATGCGCAAACACTTACCATGAACATTGTTACTCATTTTGTAATATATTAGTCTTTATTTTCATTTTTGGTAAAAGTTAAAACATCATATGCGCATAAAGGAAAAAAAGGAGAATTAGGGGAAAATAACATTTTCCAAATAATTATAAAAGAATTGTCCTGTGTCTATGTATCTATATCTGTTTTGTATTTTTTTCTGGTTCCAAACCAGGTTTCCTGTGATTCTATACTAATAATTTTTGATATAACCCTTTGCTTCTTATAATGAGTGCGATATATGTTGTCAAAGCTGTTCTTCAAGAATTAAAATTGAAGTGAGAATTTAAAAAAAAATAAAAGAATTTAGCAAAAAACCCCCAACTTATCACCCCACAACCCATGAGTCTTGTTGCTTGAAATATGCCAACAACTCACCAAAAAAAAAAATTAAAAACCATAAACAATAACAACAAACATCTCCCTACATTTTTAACTCCTTTACTGGTGCTAAAAAGGAGAACTTAAAAGATACTTGTGAGGGGAAAATATAAGTTACGTAAACTATGGGATGCTCCAGAACGGACTTGACTGTGTAAGCTTAGGGCTGAGCTGTCAAGGCCTAAAAAGAGGGAGCAGGAGTCGCAGTGTGATGCCTTAGGTGACCTCACCTCACTGGGGCTGCACCACAGACCTTCCATCAAGGCTGATGGGCCTATCAGGCTGGCCTACCCCTTTTTGAAACCCCTTTTCCCATCACCTGTTTTTTCTGCTGAGTTCACACCTTGATTTTTGCTCTCAGATACCGTGGGCATGGATTGAAGTCACCATATGCCACCATCTCTACCCGTGCAGCAGGAGGCATTCTCTAGCCATGGGTTCTGTTTGTCCCCAGGCATGAAGGCTTTTGGCTTCTGGGGGCTTGGGGTGGGGTTGAGGGTTTTTTGGTTTTATCTTCTCTTACATACCAAGGGCTTGCAGACCCCAATATGTGCTCCAGTGTGCATGCCTTGTGCTTTCTGTCAGCCAGAACAGACCTCTTGCTTTTTTTCCCAACTCCAGTTGCTGTGTGTGGAGGGTATTCCCACTCCATTAATATAGAAATCCTACTGCATGCTAGCTCATTGGGTGGTGAGCTAGTGCATTTCATGTATGCTTATGTGCCATGGCCTTGCAAAAAACACAGGCTGTGACATCCCACACCACAGCCCACCCACTTCCAGGGCCTGAGCTCTGTGCCAAAACCCCCTCTTCATTTCAGCTTGTCTTTTTTTCCCCCAGAAAATTAAAAATCGTTTTTATAACAGAGCTCCTTTGAAGGTAAAGGCTTCTAGCTGGTGGTGCAGATCTCTGTAACAGCTTTCAGTGCATTAATGTTTTATAGGATCTGAGACAGAGCTGTAAGAACACATACTACCAAGGGAGCTCTTTCTTAATGTATTAATAAAGCTGGATCTTTAAAAATAACATTGTCCCCCTCACACAGACACCTCCTGTGCCCTCCAAACAAGCTTGGATGAGGCAGACTTTTCAGTTTGTGAAGACATGGGCAGTGTTTTCCTTTTAATTTGCTGTCCTCCATACCCTCCCCTCTCTCCTTCTGTCTCTCTCTCAGTTTCTCCCACCCATTTTTTTCATTCTTTCTTTCCTTTTTCCTCCCCCTTTTTTTCTTTCTTTAACAAGATTCCTCAACTCGCTTGGGGTATTTAATATTCTAGGCGCAGCAGACCTTAGGTGAGAGCAGCTCTATACAGTAGACAGTTATAGCTGGATAATCAACATTGCGGGCAAATCCTCTATGGGGGTATCACCCCATTCAGGATGGAGAAACGGTCTATATTCATAGGTGCTGGGAGTGGGGGGCTTGGATAATTCCAGACCTGAGCACACAAGAACAGGAATTTGGGAGTTACACAGACAGACAGACATCCCCCCTTTTGTCACTCACTTGGACACTGCATGAGTGAGAGCTTTGTTCCTGTCCCTTCCCCGGGGCCTTCCCTGGAGAGAGGGGGTCCAGCAGCCGCTCCGGGCTCTCAACATGGAGCGAGCAGGAATGCTCAGACATGGGAGGTGCTGAAAGGATTTTCAGCACTGCTTTTTGGTGGGATGGGCGTTTGGGGACCCGGATGAATCAGTAGTTAAAAACACAAACAAAAATACATACATACAAAAAAACCCCACAAAAAAACAACAAAAAAAACCCCACCCCAAAACAAAAACAAAACCAAACCAAACCAAACAAACAAAAAAACACCAAACCCCAAACCCAACAAACCGAAACCTACCAAAACAAGCAAACAAACCAATCCCCCAAAACAAAAAATAAACAACAAAAACAAACTAACAAAAGAAAAACCAACCCCCCTCCAAAAAGAAACAAAAAAAATGGGGATATTGGAAGAGAAAAACAGGTCTTGGTTTCTTCCAATGAGATGTAAATAAATTCATTACAGTGTTATCCCACTGATGAAAACAAATAAACTTTTTCGTAGGTATTTTTCAATAATTTTCATATTTATGAATAATAATAACCCACGGATTGCCAAGAAACTTGCAGGTGTAGAGGAGGTGTACGAGATGCACTTATTTCCATGTATGTGCCTAGAAAGAAGTGTTTCAATCCCTTATTAAACTTTGCTTATAAGACGGTATCGTGTTCTGAAGTGTTAACTACCCAGTCTGCTTTGTGTCAGTGGATGTTTTCTTTTGCCACGCTGCAGCCTCTCGGGCATTCATATGGCAGCTAAAAATACTGTATCATCGCGTCATCGAGTGCTATTTGCTGAAAAAAAAAAAAAAATTAATATGTGAATGTGGAGAGGGGCTGGGGTCCCTCAGTGAGCTTCTGCTGACTTATTCGTAACATATAATATACTGCTTTAAAACAAACCCCATCTACATTTCTTTTGCCTTGTTGTTGCCAGGGGCCCGGGCGCTGTCCCTGGAGGCTCCTCGGTCCCCCAGGCTCCTCAGGAGGCGGGGTCGGCAGGGAGTTCCCCTGCATCCCTGCATCCTACCGCGCAGGGCTCCGCGGCCCCTCCATACTCACAAGCAGCTGCTGCAGCACGTCAAAGGCTGGGGTGGGGGTTGGAGGGGAGGAAGCAGGGTGTCGGTGGGATTTGGGAGAGGGGCGACCCTCCCAACCCAGCCTCGCGCAGGGGACCTGCTCCGGGCAACGCAGATACAAAGCCCCCCTTCCCACTCCTCTTAGCACCTCGCTAACTAGCTTGCCTCCTCCCACCGCCCAATTAGGCCTTTTCTATACATCTAATCGAATAAATATTTGGAAATGCTGCTAAGTGGTAGGTTGAACCCAAGCTGAGGAGGAGGGGGTCTTGCCGGCTGTGGCAGGGGCAGCGCCGAGGAGAGGGTCGTTTGTGTGTGCGCGACTGTGTGTGCGCAACTTCCTCCGGCTGTCCGTGAACGCCAGGGGCTGCGGCTTCCCCTTTCCCGGGGTTTCTCGACACGCCCTTGCCCCCGGGGGGCACCGTTTGGGTGGCTCGGCTTCCATCCACCCCCTTCATCTGCAGGAGGAGGGTGATGAGCCCACTCAAGGGGTGGGGATAAAGGATAATCCCCCCTTTCCCCGTATCCCTAGAAATAAGGTGGAACTGGGGAAGGAGCGTGGAGATGGGACTCCATCACAAGTGACCTGTCTCATCGCCACCAATAAAATCGACGGATCAAGATGCAAAAGACTTTTTTCCTGCTGAGGTAAATGGAGGGTCTCGCAAGAAAAGTCTGGCTCGGTGTCACTGCAAGTGGCAGCAGAAGTAATACAAGAACAGGTGGATTCTATGTGGGTTCACTCGCAGGAGGCTGGTTGGTTATCTACACAAAGAGAGAAATGTCTTTTATCTGACAAAAAGGGCTGAATAGGACCTCCGGTGTTGCTGGTGGCTTTTTTGGCTCTCTCTCTTTTTTTTTTTTTTTTTTTTTTTTTTTTTTTTAGGCGAGTATGTTTGCTTGGTTTTTTGGTTTGGTTTGGTTTT
>NW_024581283.1:0-20264 GCF_017639235.1 Corvus kubaryi
CCTTGTGGCTCTGCACAAGTCCCTGACAGGAGGGGGCAGCCGGGGGGGTCGGGCTCTGCTCGCAGGGAACAGGGACAGGAGGAGAGGGAACGGCCTCAGGCTGGGCCAGGGGAGGCTCAGGGTGGACAGCAGCAGGAATTTCCCCATGGAAAGGGAGCTCAGACCTTGGCAGGGGCTGCCCAGGGAGGTTTGGAGGTGGCACTCAGTGCTCTGGGTTGGGGACAAGGTGGGGATGGGGCACGGCTTGGATTCAGTGCTCGCAGAGCTCTTTCCCAGCCTCAGTGGTTCTGTGACTCTGTGAAGTGTTTGGGGGACAGAAGGCTCTTGTACCTCATGTCCCCCTGTGCTTTTCATTGTGACAAAACCACTGACTGGGGAAAATGTCTTCCTGGGGTAGATCCTGAATAAAGCGGGATTCAAAATGAACAGGCATCTGGAAATGACCACATTTGTGAAATTATAAAGATAAAATGTCAAGGTTCCACCTTACTGCTATGCTGCAGTGACATTAGAGACACAGATCCTTTGCCAGAGACTTTCAGTGGCAGCCCTGGTGACCTCTTGCATGACATAATTCCTTTGTTACATGCAAACCAGAAAGCCTTTTGAAACACTATATATTCCTATTTTGAATGACTTGAACCAGAGTATAAGGTTTGTTACATTTATTTCTGTATTCATATTCCATCTAGATTAATTTTATACGGATAAGAGGCCCTGCTGCAGCTGTAAGGGTTGGAGCATGCTGAAATCTTGATTCAAAGTCAGTGCCTTGCCGTCCTGCTGTCTGCAAGTCTAATAAATGTAATGGAATTAAGATTTTCATCCTGGATTATGATCTCAGTGTTTACCATAAATAAACTGCCTCCTGGAAATCTGATAGAAAATGTGGGGAGAAACCTTAACAGGACTTCAATGAGTCATTGTTTTACACTCAAAATTTTCCATCGAGGCTTGTAAAGATTAGGGGGCTACTTTTCACACTGAGTCATCAGTAATTGAGGCAGGACATTTTTCATCTCTGTATAGAGGAATTTTCTATTTCTAGATATATTTCCAGTTCTCTTCAGTGGATTGTCAATAAATCAATGTAATGGTAGCAAACCCATTCCCTGTTCTGCTGTGAGCATTTTAGACATGGCCAGAGCAACCCAGTCAACTTCAGCTGAGTAATAAAAAGCCAAACTTATTTCTGCAACATCATTTCTGAACTGTTTATAAGGCCCCTGCTGGCCTGGCAGTATCATATATTTGAATAATATAAAAATACAAAGGGGTTTTTTTGTACTCTCTGCACTCCTTGAGGCACCAGCCCTCAGCAGCGTTACTGTGACGGGAAATGCTCTGCAATTATCCCTGTGCCCCAACTATTGCACCTGCACAGGGAAAACACTTCCGAACATGATTTCAGTTTGAGTTTAGCCAGAAAATGGTGTTGTTTGTTTGTTGTTGCGTATCCAGTGGCAGCACAGGAAGCGTTGCACCCCTTGATGCAATTTCAAACCCCGTGAGCTCCACGGGCTCCTGCTGTGTGACAGCTTTGGCTGAGCTGCTGCCCCAGGAAAACAGGAGTGTGTTTGGATGTGCATAAAGTGGATGTGGAGTTTATCTCTCCTAAAATGCCCAGTTCACATCTTCCCTTCTCACCCACAAACATGAGTGGGGAATGACAGAGATTCTGCCCCTGTGTCCCACTCAGGTGAGACCCCACCTGCAGAGCTGCCCCAGCCCTGGGGCCAACAGCAGAAGGACGTGGAACTGCTGGAGAGAGCCCAGTGGAGGCACCAGGATGAGCAGAGGGATGGAGCAGCTCTGCTGGGAGGAAAGGCTGGGAGAGCTGAGATTGTTCAGCCTGGAGAGGAGAAGCTCTGGGGTGACCTCACTGTGGCCTTGCAGGGCCTGAAGGAGCTGCAGGAGAGATGGAGAGAGAGGATTTCCAAGGGCTGGAGGGACAGGACACAGGGAATGGCTTCAAACTAAAAGAGAGGAGGTTTAGATTGGATATTAGGAAAAAATCATTCCCTGTGAAGGTGGGGAGACCCTGGCACAGGGTGCCCAGAGCAGCTGTGGCTGCCCCTGGATCCCTGGCAGTGCCCAAGGCCAGGCTGGATGGAGCTTGGAGCAGCCTGGGACAGTGGGAGGTGTCCCTGCATAGCAGGAATTCCCTCTGGGGTTCCTTCATGGGAACGTTTAATTGTATTTGAAAGTAGTTCTGTCCCCACTAGATGTGGGTTTGTTGCTGATATTTCTCCATCTTTTCAAATGCTGGAGCACCTGAAAAACTCCAGGGTAGCAAGGGAATGGCTCTTTATCACCTGCGTGAAGTGTCTGAGGGGGTCAAACTGCTGCTTCTAATGTTAAAAAAAGAAAGAAGAGAAAGAGCACGCAGGCATTGAAATGGGCTGCTTTTGCCAGGAATCCTTTCTCCTTTGGACAGCAGCTGGTTTGCTCCCAGCCCAGAGCTGTACATTCTGTTGAGGAAGCTTTTCAATTCAGCATTTTCTAGTCAAGACACTCAAGGCTTTTCTAGCTACATGATTGTGGCTTTGGGAGCCAGTGTCTAATTTAATCTTGAAGCTGCTGTGGAAAGAGGAAGGAAGAAGCTTTTACCAGAGAAAAGCCAGCCCATACAAAGGCAAAACCAGTAAAAATTTGCAAATGCCAAGATACCACAAATCCAAAGTGGTAAAACCTGTGCACCAACACGACCTGGACTCAGCTGTGCAAATAGCAACCATGAATAATTTAAATAACACTATAGCTTAATAACATTCAAGGATTTTTTAGATTAGCCCAAGAAACAAAACCCTTCCGCTGCAGGTCATATTTGGCTTTCCTCCTCGGGTTTTCTGCCTCTGCAGGGTTTTGCAGGGGGTTAATAACCACAAAGGAGATCTGTTCAGTTTTCAAGAGACAGGTTGAAAGTGTATCCAACCTCAAACTAGTGTTAATCAAAACAAAACAAAACAACAAACCAGGAGTAAAAATTGCTGCTGCAAAAATGTTTCTAAATCCAATCCTTTTCCTGGTCCAGCCCTGCTGCCCTGGCTGTTCTGTTCAGAGCAGGGCAGACACTCCCTGCAGGGGGGTCTGTGTGTCCTGCACATCACCAGCTGCAGCCCAGTGGCTCCCTGGAGAGAATTCTGCTATGTAATGAGCTCCCCCCATTCCCAAAGCTGCTTTCCTGGGGCTCCCAGCGAGCAGGAGGTGGCAGAGGCTGAGCCTTCCCTCTCCAGCTTCCAGCCAGACCCTCCAGAGCTGCCTGATCCGCTGACAGGGCTGGGGAGATCCTCCTCCTCCTCCTCCTCAGGCGATGGACTAACAGGGAAACAGGCAGCAAAATGAAGGTCAGTGTAAATAGTGGGTTTTTTCTTTCTGCTGCAGTTAATTCGATGACTTTCCTGATTTCATTTGTAGTGTTCAGAGGGTCAAATCTGCATCTGGCAGGGTCCCTTTGCAGTGTGTGTGCTCAGCTGATTTGCACATCACTAACAGAGCACGTGGTGCCGATTTTTAAAATATAATCCAAATGAATCCTTTCTCAAGAACAGCAGTGTGGCTGAGGAGGGTGAGGGTCGGTTCTGTGGGTTCTGTGTACATTGAGTAATAACAAGCTTATTAAAAACGATCATGAGTGACCCAGACGGGTCACTTCCACATTCTCTTGGAAAAAATGAGCTTAACAGTTGAGCTGTATATTACCTCAAAAAAGATGTTTTTGCATTGATTCCTAGAAATGGGAAATGGAAATGTTGAAAGAATTGAGGTCACTCTGTGATGAGGAAAATGCCAAGTAATTTCAGTCCGAGTTCTGCGAGCCTGGGAAAGCCTTTGCACTCCAGGGTAAGGACTGGCCCCATCCTGCAGAGCCGCCTGCAAGGAGAACTGAGGCTCAGAAGAGGAAAGGAGTGCTCTTTTTCAGGAAATACAGTTTTCTCTGCTGGTGGAGGGGAATCCGTGATGGATCAAATCCATTTTCCAGCCGCTTGTCACCGTTTCTGCCCCCAGCCCGCAGGCTGGGCTTTGTGCTGGCAGGGGGCTTTGGCTGTGACACAAGTGAGTGGCTCGGCGGGTCCCAGCTGATCCCTGGCAGCCGGGCAGGGCAGGCTGTGCTCTCACCATGTGTCCTGGGCTAATGACAGGGAAGGAGCAGTGTCCAGCTGCTGCCTGCACGCGGGGATTCACGCCACTGATTAGGGCAGGTGGAAAACCCACTTAGCCCAGAGAAATGTTACAGTTTCGGTGATATTTATTCAGAAACCATCCATTTGTCAATTTATTCCATGCATTTAATTAATTTGCTCAGAAGCACGAGCTTTGCAGGGCTGTCCAGAGGGCAGGGTTAAAACAAGAGCTGTTTGTGGGGGCTGATAAGAGCAGCCAGAGAGCCCCAGGAAGCCGCAGCTTTGGGAGTTTTGTGGTGCTGCTGCTGATTCACTGTGAATCAAAAACCCCCACCCTGACCTCGGCCTCTCCACTGCTGCCACAGCCATGGAGAAAGGGCACGGCCGCAGGGACAGCACCCGGCCACCTCCAGCAGCAGGAACCCACAGCAGGAATTCCTGCCGAGGAAAAACGTGCCTTTTGCTCCTGCCGAGGAAAAATGTGCCTTTTGCTCCCCTGCCCAGCTGCCCTGGCAGTGTTTCACCTGATGCACAGGCAGGGAGAGCAGGGAAGGTGAGGACCCTGCTCTGAGGAGGACACTTGCACTCATCAGGACTTTCCGTATCTGTAAAGCCACGTTTAGAAATGAACGTGCTCAGATGTAATTAAGATCCTAGAAGGTTTAAAAAAGTCAAAAGAAACCTAAAGTGATTGGGTGCATATGGGGAAAAGAAGTTTGAGGACCCAAGCCCCAGGAATGCAGCCAGGGTGAGAGGTTGGAACAGCAGGAAGTGGCGGCTTTATCTTCCCTTGAACGTGGGCATGAGAGCACTCGTGTAAAAGTGAACTGAGTGGCGTGAAATCCTGGCTGCACTTGCCACTTCTGGAGATTTTAACACAGCTAGGATTTGATTAACTTTATTTGTGGAGAAAAGAGCGTTTGGGGAAAATGAACACAACTCCAGCTTGTAATTCCCACCTCTGCAGCACTGCCTTGTGTGAAGCTGCAGGAGTTGTAAGCTTGAATTTTTAAAGTGGTGATTCTGTATTTGATCAAAACTGATCTGACCATTTAGAATTCAAAACCTGCTGATCAGCACCTGCTTCCACCCCCACAAATCAATTAAAGCAATAAAAGCAAGTCCTGATGTTCATTCCTCCTTGAAGCTCACATAAAACTCCTGTATGAGCTGAACATTTCCAAAATACATAAAACAAAACAAAAAAATTGCAGAAGGACCTTCTGCAAGTCACAGGAAATGTTGCACATGCAGGTAGAGAATGATTTGAGCTTTCAAGGTAAATTCTCCTTTTCCCTGTGGATGTTGATATGAACTCTCTACAATTAACTGGGCAAAATTTAAGTGACTCAGCGTGGTCTGGGGTTTAGAAGGGAATTCTCATGGAAGCCTGTTCCCAGCTAATGGATGATGGAGAATGTTTATTTCTCCAGCTATGTTGGGAGGTGAAGAGATTAACTGGAAGCTGCTCTGTAAACATGTCAGAGGTGCCACTGATGCATGAGCAGCACTGTTTAGCAAACACAGGACACTGCTGTATCTCTTCCTCCTCAAATATTTTAAGTCCCACTTTCCTGCAGTAAAATGCTTACACGTGTATTGATGTGCAACAAGAGAAATATTTCTCTTGATCCATGAAAACTCCCAGGATTTAAACTGTCTCTTTATTTACATGATGTCAGTAGGAGTTTTTAAGAAGCAAATTGAAGACAATAAATGAAAAAATATCTTTTTTATTTGAAATGCTGTGAAATAGTGCAGTACCCATTCACATGAAATAATACAAGGGTAGTAAATTGAGATTTCCAAACACAAACTGAGTGGGAAGGGGGCATTGAGAAATTATTTTGTGAGGCTTGTGGGCAAGATGCTCAAATTATCACGTGCTGTAAATCACTGGGTATCACCTGGATTTTTCTAGCAATGTTTGTGTATATTTTATAAGGTTATTTTTTCCTCTTGCATAGTCCTGTAGGCTGAGGATAAGGCTTGGCATAGGAGAGGGATCAGGAGATTTTAGTAACAGTGGGATGTTTTTTCCTTAGCATCAGTATCTATTGTGTACACAGAGCACAGATGTCAGTCTGAGGGTGTAGAATTTGACATTATAGAACTGTGCCCTCATCAGCTTTACTGCTCTTAATTACAATTTCTCCATTAATAAACATGAGGTAGCAGCTTTCATTCCTATGATTCCCAAGGGCTGTCAGGTTTTATAGAGGGACCAGTGCAAACAACAAAGATGTGAAAAGTCCAGTTTGGGGGGGAATTACTCTCTCCACATCTGAGCCACAGTCCAGTAAAGGAGATGCACTTCCAGCTACACGAAAGCTTTTGAAGTGAAGCTCTTCCGGAGACCCTGCTCTGTAAATCCCTTCAGTGTGTGACCCACTTGCTTTGCCCTCGGGTGGCTGTGGGCTCGGGGGTCCCGGTGCCTCGGGGAGGGGCTGCAGGGGACACTTTTTTCCTCTTTTCTAGGTCCGTGCTCTGTCACCAGCTCGTTAAAACCCTCTCAGTGAGAGCAGAGTCCCAGCACTGCCTCTCAAGGTGCTTTGTTTTGGGCTTTTAGGATGTTCTTTATCTTAGGAAAAGTTTTACAAGGCTGCTGATGGGGATGAAGCAGCAAGCAAATAAGGAAAATCACTTTGACCTCGCCTGTGTTGCTTTAGTGCTTTTTACACGTTTGTTATTTAAGGGCACAACACACAAAGCACCAGAGAGCTCCACAAGCCCTGGCCGGGGAGGACACACTGGACAGCCAGAAATGCAGCTCCCACTGCCCTCCCAGCACAGCCCCCTCCTCGCCGAGCATCCCTCAGGGCTCTGCCATCCTGGGAATGCAGCGCTTGTTTACAGTCACGGGCAGGTCAGGGAGGCTTCTGCTCACGGAGGGGAAGGGGCTGCCACAGCGATCCCTCACACACGCCCCGGGGAGCCGGGAGTGCAGCCAGGGCCTGCCTCTGGCACACAGCCCCACGCTGGGTGATGCAGAGCCTGCACTGCAGATAACCTCACCCTGCAGACAGACGTGGTGGGAGCAGGCACCCACCTCCTGCAGCTTCTGCCTGTGTGCTGTGCACTCTGCTGAAATACTGAAATACCAGGAGTGGATGGCAAAGATGTGCTCTCCAACTCCAGAGTATTGGCTCTTTGTCCTGAAACATGGAATTTAATTAAGCCCTGCCTTAGCTGGGAAAACCTTTGGGGTTTGGGGTTTTTTTATTTTTCTTTTTAACCTCTTCTTTTTGACAGCTCCACTGACCCTGCTTGTCAGAGGTCTGACAATCTCTCAGTTCATTCATGTTCTACTGGAATTTGGAGCTTGTTTCCATCACTTCTCTACTCAAAGTCTTCATTTTTCCATTCCAGCCCTCTGAATGGGATGTGAGATGATCCATGAACAGATCTGTTTTCTAGCTAGGTCAGGTTCTCCAGAATGCCCTATGAATTAATTGATTAATTCATTAATCTATCTCCTGCTTGGCTTGATTTGGGATGATTTTAGAGGTCCCTGGGTTCGTGTTGATCACATACTCCAGTGTGAGCTCTAGAAATGCAAAATCTGAGGCACCATGTTCTGCCTTGGCCTGGCCTCTGGCTGGGGGCTGCTGGCCCTGGGATTTGCACACCTTTACTGGCCAAACCCAAGGAATGTGTGTTGTGCCCTGAGTGAGGGACCCCTCTGATGGAAAGGTTTGTGTCTCTGGTTATAAAATTAGGCTCAGCAGCATCTTGAGTGTGCTGCTGCCACAGGAAAAACTTGTCCGGGGAAGTGTCAATATTGAGAAGCCTTCTAAAACCACAGTGTGAACCAAATGTTCCTCTCAGCTGTGTGGGTGTGAGTAGGAAGGGCAGCCTTGCTATGTGTGCCCCAGCCAGGCTCAGATCCTCCCTGCAGGCTTCCTGGCCTTTCACCCACTTCCTGCATGTGCCTGGATAAGGCTCTTCATGTTGGAAAAGGGGGAGAGTCTTCCTCTGCCCACCCTCCTCAGGGCTGAAGAAGAGGCTCTGTCCTTCAGAAGTGTGTCTGTGCAGCATCCAAACCCAAGGATCAAGCAGGATTGATGACTAACAGGAAAAGTTGGCTGTTCTCCCTTTTTTTTTAATATGTGGAGCCTAGGCCTGCCCCAGGGTGGGATTCCTGGCTCCAACATTTGGCGTTGTCCAAATCAGAAGTGGACTCCCATGTTCAAGGCAAAAGCCAGGTTGGGCCATGAGGCCAAAGGGGCTGTTGTCCACCCCTGGCAGCTGCCCTTGTCCCACAAAAAAGCCATTGTTCACGGCCACCCCGACCACGAAACGCCTGCAGCCAACAGTGGGCCCTTGTCACCAGCTGAGCTGACAAATTGGGTTTCTTCTGCTGCAGCTTCAAGCCAGCTGCTGCTTCACAGCAAATGCTCTGGACAAAAATACAAGGCATCATGTTTCCTATTTGGGTGCTATCTCTCTGGACATTAGTTGCACTTTCTGGTAAGAAATTCATGCTGAGACACAGCCAGTGTCCCACTGACTGGGAAGCAGACGGTCCCATTTTGAAGCTGAAAGCAAAATCTGTCTGGTACTGAAAAAACCCTACAAACTGCCTCCACAGCTTTCTCTACCCTTTGCACAAACACCTGGGGTGACTAGAGCTACCTGCAGGCTCTGGCTGCCCCATCCCTGGAAGCATCCAAGACCCGGTTGGATGGGGCTTGGAGCAACCTGGGATAGTGGAAGGTGTCCCTGCCCGTTGCAGGGGTGGGATGAGATGATCTTTAAAGTCCTTTCCCACCCAAACCATTCCATGATTCTATGATCTTGTAATGAGTAAGTATGAGATGAAGAATTCACAGGACAACAATGGGAAAGCCACCTATTTTTCATATAGGGATGTTCATAAGTAATCACAGAATCATTAGGATTGAAAAGGACCTCTGGACACCACTCAGTCCAACCCTACTGCTTAGGCAGGGCCATCTGGAGCAGGTGACACGGGAATGCATCCAGGTGGGTTTGGGATGTCTCCAGAGAGGGAGACTCTACACCCTCCCTGGGCAGCTGTTCCAGGGCTCTGCCACCCCCATGGAAAGAGGTTCTTCCTCAGGCTGACGTGGGACTTCTTGTGTTTTAGCTCATAAATCTAATATAATGAATCTAAATAATGAACATTAGCAATGCTCTTCAAGAGCCTTGGGGGAAAAGGTGAAGAAATAGATCACAGTAATATTATTATTATCTATTGCTTTAGTGCACTGAATGCAGCAGACATAAAGGGCAACAGTTTAACTCTGGCATCGATGCTCCAGAGAGGTTGTTCAGTGTGAAAAGGGGTGGGTGAATTAAATGGAGCTCGAGGTGGGAAGTGGATCTCAGCAAGGTGGAAACACCAAGCTGGAAAGTAAAGAGCCCTTATGCGGGTGTGACAATGTCGGTGTCCTCGTGTCCCCAGCACAGCCTGGCCAAGGCGCTGTACGACAACAAGGCCGAGTGCTCGGACGAGCTGGCGTTCCGCAGGGGGGACATCCTGACGGTGCTGGAGCGGCACGTGCTGGGCAGCGAGGGCTGGTGGCGGTGCTCCCTGCACGGCCGCCACGGCCTGGCCCCCGCCAACCGCCTGCAGCTCCTGCCGGCCACCCCGGCCCAGAGTGACCAGCCCACGGAGCCGCCAGCGGGACACAACATCTACCAGGTGCCCTCCGTGCCCAAGGCCGCGGTGCTGTCGGCCACCTACGAGAAGATGGAGGGCTGGGTGCAGGCCCCGGCCAGGGGCTCGGCCGCTGCGGCCCAGGCCGTGTACCAGGTGCCGGCCCTGGCGGCGCAGCTGCTCAGCGAGAGGACCAAGCGCTCCGTACACCAGGTGAGAATAAAGACAGCTCTGCAAACAACGGATGTTGTCGTTAAAACAATCGTTGGGAGTGGGAAATGAGAAAGCTTGAGATTTACAGTGGAATTTGCAGCAAAAGAATGATGGTGTTTAGGAAACCGCCATCAATTTATAGCATCATGTGGGAAATGCTGCTCTGGGCAACAGATGACAGCGTCTATATTCTGTAGTCCCTCACCTTTCTGGCAGCTTAAAAAGGCTGTAAAATAGGGCAGGAAGTAAAGAATATACCATTTGTCTGGGAGAATCTATAAATGATTTACAAAGTTAAAGTAACAAGACAGAACTTTCTCCTCTGATGGGTCACAGCACGCGGCCATCCACAGTCCTCTGGGCACATGTGGGGTCTTTGCATCCATCTGCACAGGAACATGATTCATAATTTTTTTTAATCACCCTTTGGTGTGTGATTGCTGGGTTTGGTCTGGTTTTTAGTGTCTCCAGCAGCTCAGCAAGCTCAGAGTGCTGCTGCCTCTCTCTTGTGCTGCTCGAGGCAGTCACTAGGCTTGCACAAAATAGCAGCCCCTGTCAGACACGCAGGACACAAAGTTTTGCTGTGTGCCCTCAACCAGTTTCTCTCCCAGCCCGTTTTTGCTGCTGCTGAGATGGTGACCAGGGTGTGCAGGATGAAAGCAGCCACCAGTGCCCCCAGTCACAGAGGAGAACAACCCGATTTTCCAGGGTTTCATTACAGCTCCCTGGCCCGGCTCTTCTTTCTCCCAGCTCCTCGTGTTTGACATTCAAATGGAACACGTACATGGAACATTTTGATTACATGTTGCATCAAGTGTCTTAAGATCAAAACCTTGTGCTTTCTTCAGGAAAAAATGAATGGGGAATGTTTCATAATGAAAGGGAAATAGAGCAGGTGGGGATGGAGTTCAAGTGCAAGGTTTTGTTGAGTTCCGTGAGCTCTCCAGCCCTGCGTGGCTCTTTATTCTGTGTACAGAAATCACATTAGAAATTCTAATTGGAAAAGGAAAAGGAAGAAAATTCAGCTTTCCAGTGTTTTAGGCTGGTTTAATGATCATTTGATTTATGGGGCTCACTCAGCCACCTTTCCTCCTGCTGTGCAGAAGGCGAATCATGGAAACCTCGCTGCTGCTTCCTGCTGGGTGGCAGGTGGGTGCTGGAAAACAACAAACTCAGGGCATCCCTGGTGACCAAAACCTCATTTTCAGCTCTGCAGCTGCAGTGCACAGCCATAACTCAAACTGAGTACAGCTACAAGACTCCTGCACTTGCTGTGAACTGATTTCGCCACATTCCTGACACTAAAGGAGCCATTTGCAAACTGAATCAGAGATTGGCATGAATTTTCCATGTTCTGCCAGCAAATCAGGTGGAAAATGTCATCTGTTCATTATGTGGATGAGTGGTCTGGCAGAAGAGCTCCTTGGCTCTCCCTGTCTCATTTCATGAATTTATCCACCTAAGCTGTGTCTAGTCTAAGACTGAAAAAGAAATGTCCCAGCCTCTGATTATTATCCAGAAGTTCAGAGCGGGGCTGCCTGTGGCACAGTGTCCCAGCTGTCCCCACACCAGCTGCACCCTGGTGGTCACCAGCCGTCCCCAGGCAGGGGAGCTCAGGGAGCACAGAACGATCCAGACCATCCCACAGAGATCCTGTGGCACAACTGGCAAAGCTCCTGGCATACTCAGCTGTCCTCTGAGCAGCTGGGAAAAGCCACTCCGAGTCTTTGAGGGAGCTGATTGAAAGCAATGAAACAAAAAGAAATCCCTCAGAGCCTGGGTGTTTTCACCCCACAGAGAAGCCCCCTCTTCTGCCTCACACGCAGGGCACCTTCTGGTTCTACTGTCACTGAAAGGACTTCAAAAAGGAGTAAGATGTGATATCCAGTGAGTTTCCTTCTTGCTATATTCTCAGATTTGTCCATCTGGAAGCAGACCTGGGCTAAGAATGGCTTTCCTGACACCTTTTATGTTTTGCCCTTTCACTCAGGGAAGTTGTGCCTGTGTTGGCAAGTAAGATGCCCGTATTCAGGCACAGGTTGCCCAGGGTGCCCCATCCCTGGAAGTGTTCCAGGCCAGGTTGAACGGGCTTTGGAGCAACCTGCTCTAATGGAAGGTGTCCCTGCCCATGGCAGGGGGTGGAACTCATGGTCTTTAAGATCCCTCCCAACCCAAACCATTTCGTGATTCTGTGATTCTTTATCACAGAGCACTAAGGGGATTTGTCTTCACTCCTCATTCCCTGTTTTCAGATGAGAGCTGAAGCAGGCAGAGTGAAGCTGCAGTCTTCCTCCTCTACCATATTTCCCCTAACTTTAGTTGCTGCAGGACTTACATGATGGAAATCACTCCCTGCAGTCTGAAATCATTTTGTGCAATATCTCACCCCAGCATTGTTTCTGGAGGTCAGTGGTTTGCAATGGCCCATTTATAAATTAGCTGAGGGCAGCCAGGCTAAAGACAGGCTGGATGAAGAAAATTCCATGTTTTGGTGGTTGATTTTAAAAAAGAAAAGTCCTAACCCAGCATTCATACTTTGTGACATTAATTAACTGTTCCACAGATCTGGTCACGGCTGCTCAAATTATGTTTTAATCAAACAAGAGAATCTGACTGCAGATGAAAATATAATGCCCATATTGGACTCCCCTGCTTATGGAGCTGGACAGGACATCAAGGTTTACTCCTTCTAAATGAGTCAGTCTTTCATAACTACAGAATAATGCTCAGCCTGCACATTTTTGCTGCTCTTACATTAAATTGGCTTGACCCAATGACTCTGTGGGCTTGGAGAAGTCGAAATTTCCCCACTTCCTTTTTTAAGTGGTTCTGCTTTTTGGCAGTCTAAAGATTTCAGTGA
This sequence comes from Corvus kubaryi, assembly GCF_017639235.1. Lineage (NCBI taxonomy): Eukaryota > Metazoa > Chordata > Aves > Passeriformes > Corvidae > Corvus > Corvus kubaryi. Next base: position 12,821 of record NW_024581283.1, read on the forward strand.
TAACTGCAGCTGGATTTTCTCCAAATCTTTTCTGTCCCACAGTTAGTAAGGCAGATTGTCTTTGATATGCATGTCCCAGTAATGATCTTATCTAAAATGTAGCAGAAATGCTGGCAAAGGAGAATTATTTGGGAATAAACATCCTATTGCTTGTAAGGTCACTTTCTGTCTCTCACCTTCAGTGAAGAGCTGAAGGTTTTTACCACTTAAGAGTGATACTCCAACAGTGGATTATCCAGCTACATGACTTTTCAGAGCTGTCCTGAGCTTCCTGCCAATGCAGTTTTATGATAATTGTTTTTGCTCCCCTCCAAGCACCTGTTCACTCTGCCGAGAGCCTGCCGGGCTTCAGCCCCAAACATCAGGGGTGAGGTGTACGATGTCCCCTCCGCACAGCGCCGCGGGTCCCTGCTCACACAGGTGAGTCCTGCCCCGCTCCCTCCCTGCAGCTGGCACCCCAGAGCACTTCCGAATAGATCTGGAGGTCAATTCTACTGCCACCCTGTCGGCTTTTTGTAAAATTGGGAAGAAAAACATCTATTTTTTAGCTGAAAACCTCAGTTCGCCTGAGTTTCTTAGAAATTTAGAGCAGTGTGTCTTAAATCTGGTCCATTTCCCATAAACATTTCCATTTTTTCTGTTAGTAAGGCATTTCCCCGTGGACTCCAAGGCAGAGAGGTTGACAGTACTGATGTCTTACTGAATTCTCAGAATTAGAGTGCAAACCTCTCTGCCTTGAAATCCACGAGGAAATGTGGGGTGTCATTTGGTCGGGGTGATTTGGGGATGTTTAGAGAAGAGTCACAAGTGCACATTCAACAAGAAATTAGATGTCACCCCCACCACCCACCTCCTGGGAAAAACATGCCCTGGATTTGGTCATGTCACCGTGACGTGTCCTGTTACACAATCTTGCCCTCGGTACTGTCCCACTCCCCTGGGAACAGTGAATGTCACATTTTCTCCACCCCTCAGCCTGTGCAGGTCACCAGGATGGGACAGGGCGGTGAATGTCACATTTCCTCCACTTCTGAGCCTGTGTAGGTCACCAGGATGGGGCAGGCACCAGCCCCCAGCCCTGTGCTGTCACCTCCCACACAAAGGTGTGCGTGGCACTGGAGCATGTCCAGGAAGCCTCCCCACACCGCTGCTGCTCCCTGGCAGTGCAGGGTTGAGCCCAGTCCATTATTATCAAGTTATCCACAGATTTCCTGGAGTCACCTGCCTTGTGTGAGGGGCTGATCCCTGCTCAGACCCAAACCTACTCAAGTATGGCCCAAAGCCTTTCATCTCACTCAAGGCCCCAGTGGGCTCTAAAAAGGATCCAAATAAACCTTTTTTTTCCTCTCTGAGCAGAGCAGTGCCACTCCCCCCAGCACACAGAAGGGCTCCTTGCTGGGCAGATCCACTGAGAGCTTCCAGGAGGAGCAGAAGCAGCTTTACAACATCCCCTCCAACCCAGAGAAAGCAGGAGCTGGCAGCCAGAAGGACTCAGCAGCAGGCAATGTGAGTAAGGCTTGGTGGACACAGGAGAATAATCTGTCACTGCTGGGATGCCTGGCTTGGAGCAGGGGCAGGTTTCCCATCCCTTCCCCACTGTTTCTTATACAACAAATGGTCCTGAACTTTCCTTTTCCAGCTTGGACTCCAGCTGTACACACACAGATCTGTATCAAGTCAAAATTTAAATTCATTGAAGGTGTTTGAGCAGAGCCAGTGGTGTCTGTTGGTGATTTATTGTTTGCCAGGGTGTGCATGTGAATGGGAAAAAATCAAGTGTCTACAGATTTCACTGGCTGGGGACTTTGCTGTATGATCTAATCACCTGTGCTCCAAATATCTTACCTTTCATATGTGCAGATTGTGCATTTTAGAAAATAAAAAACAGAGGTAGCCTTTTCATGGTGCTGTTCCATTGACATCAGGGGAGTTGCACACATTTAAGTGCTCTGAGAACTGAGTTCTGTTTCTCATTCTTGTTTAAAAAGATGGTTTCTAAGCCCTCTGTGCTCTGTTGCAGTTATATGACGTCCCTCCCAAAAGAGAACTCAATGACTCAGAAAATAAATCTCAGAAAAAGTGCCGGGGCCATTACAACACTTTGCCAAACCCTCGGAAATCCGAATGGATCTACGATATTCCGGTATCCCCTGAAAATTCCGGATTCAAAGCAAACCCTCCTGGCCAGTCTGTGGAGAAGCAGGTGCTGTATGACATACCCCCAGCCAGGTACAAGGCTCCAGCCACAACCACGGAAGCCAAGGCTGGAAATCCACAGTTATACAACATTCCACCGAGCCAGCGGAAATTAACCCTTCCAGAAATCCCCCTTTACGACGTTCCATCCTCACGGGATGCGCTCCCCTTGCCACAGAACGGCAGCTGTGAGGTGCCCCTGAGTCTCCTGGCCCCCAAGGCTGAGAATCAGATCTCTGGGGAGAATGTTTATGATATTCCCAAAGGTTTGCCCAGCGCTGGGCACCCCAAGAAAGAGATGGAAAACAACAGCGATGGCTCTGGAGACCAAGCACGCGGCGCTTCTCCACAGCTCTCTGGGGACACCAAGTCAGAAAATGACCCTTTTTGTGTCTCTAGTGTGGACAGCAGAAGCAGCACTCTCTCCTCATCCTCCAGCTCTTCTGCTGAGTCGTTTTCTACTCTGTCAGCATTGCCAGAGCCTGTCCAAGAAATTAAACTGGAGCTGGAAGAAGCCATCGAGACCCTGACTCGGCTGCAGCACGGAGTGTCCAGCTCCATTGCCAGCTTAATGATCTTTGTGAGCAGCAAGTGGAGGTTGCAGGAGCACCTGGAGAAAAGCCTGGAGGAGATCCACAGAGCAGTGGACCACATAAAGGTGTCACTGGGAGAGTTCCTGGCCTTTGCTCAAGGCCTGAAGGGAAATGCCTCCAACCTCACTGATAACAACCTGCAGGCCAGGATTAAAAAACAGCTTGAAATCCTCATGAACTCCTACAAAATATTGACAGAAACAAGGGAAGCTCTCAACAACTGCAGCTGGTCCCTGGAGGCTTTGGTGCTCAGGAAGCCCCAGAGCAACCCTGATGACCTGGATCGCTTCGTTATGGTGGCCCGGACAATTCCAGACGATATCAAGAGGTTTGTGTCCATCATCATCGCCAACGGGAAGCTGCTCTTCAGGAAGAGTGAGAAGGAGCAAGAAACGAAGCAACCAAAAGTGAACCCAGAATGCAAAATGGCAAAACAAATCCCAGTGCCAAGAAGAGCAGAAATAGAGTCACTCCAGAGAAATGCTCCTGATAAAACCATCCAAAGCCAGGTCCCTTTGGAGAAACCAGAAGAAAATTCCACCGAGGATTGTGATTATGTCCAGTTACAGGTCAGTGAAACTGGGATTTGCCCTCTGTATTCTTCACCCTGTGCAGATATTAGGCTGTGAACTACCAGCACTCTTTTACCTTTGCACCAGTGCCACATTCAGTCTGCACTATGTCCCGTTTTCCAGACTTTACATGGATCCAGCATTTTGTGACAGTGCTGGATGGCACGTGTACAATGAGCAGTAATTTTAATCAACAGAGAATATAAAACATTTTTATCATCTTGCCAGTTTAGATTCATTTGGGAAATAGGATTTATCTGGGAGTTAGCAAGTCCTCACTTCTCTTTTCCCTCACAGTTCTCTTCCTGCCACTACATTGTGTTTGGCTCTGGCACGACAAGAGATGTTCCTTCCTCTAACTTGAGGTGTCATGAAAATCGTGCTTGCATAGAACTCAAACTCTGTGAATTATCACATTTATTTGTTAGAATAATTCTGGGTGATTTTTAGAATCTCCTTAGAATTACTAAAATACCTACTAAGAATACCTCCCTTGGTTTTCCTAAGAAATGCTGGCTTGTCCGTAAAATTTAGGGAACATTAAGTTGAAATGTTTTGTTGATGTTGGTTTCAGTCTTAAATCTTGCAGGATCGGGCACATTATTAGTAGGAAAAAAACTACATCTCCTTCTAATAAATTCACCATTGCTGTCTGTAACGTGAAGGCTGCAGAGCAAGTAGTTGTTTCCCCATGAAAGAAGAACACATTTATTTTTAAATACTTTATGTAGTTGTTTCAACTTTGCTTTCATTTTAATTTGTAACAGGCACAGAAAGTCATTTCAGGTAAAGAAGTAGCAACGAAGAGTACAGAGTCAGACCTGAAGGTATTTTTGACTTTGAAAATATTATCTATGAGGGCTTTCAGTCCCTGATTTCTGTGCTTGCTAAAATTCAGAGTAATTTGCACTCAGACACACACCTCTACAAAGAGACCTATTTGCTTCTCAGAGATCATTTTCCCAGAATTGCTGCTGAAAACCTGTGAAAAACATTTATTTCCAAACAAACAACTCCAGTTTAAAGTCATACTGTTCATTTTATTGCCTTTCAGCATCATTTGGGATAAGGCTGTGAGAATCAGTATTTCAAAATATCTTGTCATGCACTGGCACAAAATTGCCTCTTGTTTTGTGAATTTTTATCATTCATAACCCTGATTAAGTCCATTAAAGATCAATGTTTTCTATTATTTTAAAGCTTCAAGCCCAGACCGTGTAAAGGATTGGTGTTTGGCTGCAGCACTTTGTGTGCTATCCATTATTAAAACTGTATTTAGGGGGGAAAAAGGCAATCAGGAGAATTTCCAACACTTTATGGAAAGACAAATTACTGTAAAGGCTCCAGGATGGGGCAATTTGGAGACCACAAGAATTTAGGGTAGAGTGACCAAAGAAACAACCAGCGTGTGACACCAGGCTGAATCTGTTTTAATTTTAACCCTTTCTCCAGGTTTTGCCATGTGCAAAAAAGACTCTGAATCCCAGCAGGCAGGACCTTGGCAGGAAAATCCCCCTCCCAGAGCACTGCAGGCTGTGCTTCGCTGCCCTGCACAAGGCGATCGGGGTGTTCACCACCAGCCTCCGCAACCAGCAGCCGCCCGAAATCTTCATCTCCCACAGCAAACTCATCATCATGGTGGGGCAGAAGCTGGTGGATTCTCTGTGCCAGGAGACCCAGGAGAGGGACGCCCGCAGCGATATCCTGCACAGCAGCAGCCGCTTCTGCAGCCTGCTCAAGAACCTGGCCCTGGCCACCAAAACCGCAGCCCTCAAATATCCCAACGCAGAGGCCACCAGGGAGCTGTGGGAGCAGACGGAGGAGCTGGCCAAGTACACCCAGCAGTTCAGAGCCATGATGGACTGAGGGACCTGGTTTTGCTCCTCTGGACACCAATTTGCACTCAGAATTCCTGCCAGGAATTCGCTGGGTGCTGGTGCACTGTTAGCAGGTGAAGATCCCCACAGCAGCTGGTGCAGAAGAGTTAAATCTGCACTTTCTTCTCCACTGTTCACATCCCACCTGGAAATGTCATTGTCACAGTGACTGGGTGGGAATGTTTGCTGTGTATTGGAGCAAAAGTTGTTGATTATCGGACTGATTTCTTCTTTTTTTGTTCTCTATGTATGTCAGATAAATGTATTTTCCTTTTTTATTTCTTTTTCTATTCATGTAAAGTCTCTCTTTAAATGTAGCTGCACAATGTTTTGTAACTTATGATATCCCAGTATCGACTGTTTCCTGAGGACTTTACTCAAAATTTGTAATTACAGGGTTTTTTTACACAGCTGCAAAGCTAATTTTTGGGTTTAATATACAAATACAACACAGTACAAAATCTGGCCAAGGTGTCAATGGGAAATGCTCCAGGCTGGTATTTGAGCATAGAGGAAAACTTTGGGACAAGTCTTGACTCCTGATAAATCTACAGGGAGCACATCAGCCTCTGTCACAGCCCAGAGCTGCTGGAGCATTTCTCCAGCAGGGAAAATATTTATTTCAGTCACTAAATGTGCAGAGCCTTTGGACAAGCTCTTCCTACAGCAGGAAAGGTGATGTTACTCCCTGCTAGAATCCCAGCAAGTTACACCCAGCGCTGGGGAGGCTCCCAAGGCTCCATCCCAGCCCTTGCTGCCTTGGGCAGCACAGCTTTTGAACTTTATCCCCCAATTTTCTAGATGTGAAAATTTCTGGGTGTGACAAAGACCCTGCGGCGGCACGGGCAGGGCCCGGCTACATCCGTGTCAATTGTAGCTCTCTTCATTAATTTAATTCACGGTTTGCACGCGAAAGGCCAAGGCGATGTTCGCCCTCAGAAGGGACAAAGAACGCCCTGAGCAGCCGCGGGGCCCCGCTCCCCTCTCAGCATCCTCTCGCTGCAGTTTTCCTTGTCACCCCCGTGTTTCTGGCGTGATTTATCGCCCACATGAGTCCCTGTTACTATCGCTGTTCGCACACTCAGTGCAGCGTTTGCATCCCGGCTGAATTTGTGCGTGTGGATTAAACTCGCTCCCGGTACCACCCGTGTCCGTGACATTGCTGAGGGCGGGACGCGCCCTCTCAGTGCCCCCGCCAGCCCGAACCGTCTCGGCAGCGCCTCGTTTGGCCGTAAATCCTCCCGAAATGGGTGTCCCGAGGAACTTCCTCATGAAAACAAGGAATAAACCTGCGGGAAAGGGGCGGGAAGGGTGCTGAGAAATCCCCCTGGCCTCCCCCCTCGTGCTCGCTTGGTACGTTCCGACCGCCCCCGCTCCCGGTGCGATGGAATCGCCCGGCGCGCCCGGTGCCGGTGGCCGCGCCCCCAGCTCCCGTTGCTAACCAACAGTGATGTCGTCATTGCGGTGCGCCGGAAGTGGAGCGGCGCAGCCGGAAGTACGCCGGAGGAGAACCCGGAAGCGCGATGGGGTGCGATGGCGGCACCATCCCTAAGCGGCACGAGCTGGTCAAGGGGCCCCGCAAAGTCGAGAAGGTGCGAAGGGGCTCCGTGTGTGGGGGGCTGCGAGGAGAGAGAGCCCCGGCCCGGCCCGCGGTGCTGCGAGCCGGACATGGCGCTCCTGGCGCTGCAGCGTCGGGGCAGCGTCGGGGCAGCGGCGGGGCCGGGCCTGCTGGGCTCTGTGTGCGCTGTGGCGCTGGTGGCGGCTGCAGTGCGGGTTCTTTGTCTTGTGGAGGAGTTTGGACATGAGCTTCAGCAATTCCAAGGGCCGGGTCCTGCACTGCGGTCACAACAGCTCCGGGCTGGGGAAGGAGGGGCTGGGAAGCCGGGAATGGAGCCGGGGGTGCCGGTGACAGCGGCGGGACGGGAGGCCAGCGGGACAGGAGGCCAGGGGGACCCGGCCTGTCCCAGCCGTGGTGTGGCCGCAGGAGCAGTGGGTGTCCCTTATACTGGCCCTGCTGAGGGACCTCGAATGCTGTGTCCAGTTCTGGCCTTTGCTACAAGAAGGGCACGGAGGGGCTGGAGCGTGTCCAGGGCAGGGAACGGAGCTGGGAAGGCAATGGAGCCCCAGGAGCAGCTGAGGGAGCTGGAAAGGGGCTCAGGCTGGAGCAAAGGAGGCTCCGGGGGGACCTTGTGGCTCTGCACAAGTC